>NC_089506.1:177115188-177415373 GCF_036850995.1 Saccopteryx leptura | reverse complement strand
TGTTCACCAGGCTGCTGGCTGTTCAGGTGGCTCTGAGAAGAGCCCAGGCTGGGTAGGAGATTAAAAAGCAACCGCTAATCAGGGAAAGGGAAGTCAGGACAGTGTTGTGTCTGTCATATGAACCAAGGAAGGACTTTAAGACTGCAAGGACACTGGTATCCTAATGTCAAATGCTGCAAAAAAAAGGTCAAGTAAGATCAGGACAAAACTATGAAAGCTGGGGCCCTGGCCGGTTGGCTCAGTGGTAGAGCATCGGCCTGGCATGCAGAAGTCCCGGGTTCGATTCCAGGCCAGGGCACACAGGAGAAGCACCCATCTGCTTCTCCCCCCCTCCCCCCTCCTTCCTCTCTGTCTCTCTCTTCCCCTCCCGCTGAGGCTCCATTGGAGCAAAGATGGCCGGGGCGCTGGGGATGGCTCCTTGGCCTCTGCCCCAGGCACTAGAGTGGCTCTGGTCGCAACAGAGCGATGCCCTGGAGAGGCAGAGCATCGCCCCCTGGTGGGCAGAGCGTCGCCCCCTGGTGGGCGTGCCGGGTGGATCCCGGCCGGGTGGATCCCGGTCGGGTGCATGCGGGAGTCTGTCTGACTGTCTCTCCCCGTTTCTAGCTTCAGAAAAATACAGAAAAAAAAAAACAAAAACCTATGAAAGCTGGATCACTGGTGATGTTAGCATCTGGAAAGCCACTGGCGATTTTGACGATTCCAGTGGAGCCATAGAGAAAACAGACTTCAGCAGGACGAGGGACAAAAAAGAGTGAGAAAGTAGTAAGCACGCAAAAGTATTGCAAAGGAGAGATAAATATCTAAAATTGAACAAAATATTGATGATTACTTTTTAAAAATGGGGATCATCCATTCATTTTATAAACTATTGAATGATCACCTCTTCCCAGGTAGATCTGGGAGATACAGTGACAAATAAAACAGAGATGGCAAAACAAAAAACAAAACAGAGATGGCTTTGCCCATAAGAGCTTGTAGTTGAGAGAAGAGATCTAAACAATGTGGCAAGTGCCAGTGAGGAAATGTTACGTGCCTTGAGAAAGGACGATAAGGCAGCCTGATTTAGGCTGGAGGCTCAGAAAAAGCCTGCAACCAAGGAGTGATCAGGAAGAGGAGTCAGGTGGGGACAAGGATATTTCAGGTGGAAAGACCAGCAAGTGCCAACACTCTAAAGCAGAGAGTTTGAGCATGTCTGCAGACAGAAGGGAACAAGCCAGGGAAGACATACAGCCCACCGGTGCAGTGAGGAGCGCCAGGTGGAAAGAGTGGCCTTCCGTGGTACAAACGACACACACCTGTTCCACAGACACTGGGAAGGTGGGTGTAGGTGAAGGTGAGCCTGTGGGTCTGGAAGGAGGAAGTTGAGAGAATTCTCTAATGGCTACTGTTTTCTTTGTGAAATAGCAGGCCTGATGAGGCATGAACGGACTGAATGAGGTGGTGGGAAAGGCTATTACGGGCAATGGAGGAGGAGCTGAGCTTACTCACAACTCAACCCTTACTCTTCTTCAAGTCCTCTCAGGCTAACCCTTCCTGAACAGAGGCTTCCTCGCTTTCTGATACCAGAGCTTCAATAACCAGGGTAAGTAAGCCCTGGAGCCCTGGGTGCTTAACACTAGGGAGGTCCTCAGAGAGCGTAACTGCCATTCATCTTTCCTACTCTCTAATTAAGTAATTTACTCAACAGAAAGCAACTAAATCCCCAGAACACAGACATCCACCTATCTTCTCAGGAAGCCCTCATCTACTGGAAACTGTTGATATCTTCCCTTTTAAAGACTTTCCCTTTTTAATACAGTGGGTTTCTTCCTTCATTTCTCTTGCTTCTCTTATTTTAAGACTGAATGTCTTCAACTTCTTCAGCTTTTAATAAAGGGAAGCCTGGATTATTTTTCTCTGTTTAATACTTTAGCA
This sequence comes from Saccopteryx leptura, assembly GCF_036850995.1. Taxonomy (NCBI): domain Eukaryota; kingdom Metazoa; phylum Chordata; class Mammalia; order Chiroptera; family Emballonuridae; genus Saccopteryx; species Saccopteryx leptura. The sequence goes on along the minus strand of NC_089506.1, from coordinate 177,413,459 downwards.
CGATCACGTGCTCACTTGTAAGCAAGCACAACTAAATAAGTTCTTTAGGAGGTGGCTATAGACTCGGGGTGGAAGGCCAGCTCTCCCGGCAGGGAGTCCAGTTCATTGTACGCTATGATGGCTTAACAATATCCCCAGTCATTTGCTTCTACATTCACAAATATGTTGGCCTCCCAGGACCTCTGAATCTGTCTTGATATTTTTTTCAGATTCAACCCCAAAGTGTACTAGTTGTGCACTGCGGTTCAGAATAATGACTTAAAAGTATCTCCAATTACAGCAAATCAGGCATGAAGCATCCGAAGACAATTTTCTTGCATTATCTACATTGTGAAGAGCTGACAGTGATCTCACACTGAACGGGGTACATAAGTCCACAGGAGAAAAAAAAAACTAACAGAAAGGGAAAGGAGTAATAAGGATAGAGAAGTAGCTCCTTTCATAGACGTCTAAGTGGTGATTCTAGATCGCAGTCAATAACCGGCCTCACCAGAGCTGCCCAGGACACTTGCGAGCACACACACAAAACACGCACACGCAGACACGGATCCTCCCTGGCCGAAGCTACAATGACTCCAACTGTTAACAAAGCATTTGATCAGTCTTCCCCAACAGTTATTCCATCCACACCCTAACCTAACTGCCATCATTAAGAACTCTAGCACCTCATATTATTGAACAGAAACATTCTGGGCTTTTTGTGAGAAGCATGGAGGCCAGATAATCTGCTGCAGATCAGTAGAGTGAAAAGGACGATAAGTGGAGTTTAGGGGAGGAACAAGCAGGAGGGGGGCCATTAAGGGACCTCTTCACACTTGTTTTCAGGCTGACAATCAGCGGGCTGGGCGGGGGAGAGAATGCCCGTGCTGCTAGAGAAATGGATAATGTACTTCGGGACGCTGTTCTTTTCCGCTTTCTCCCATCTTCCTTTTTAATCAAAAGACGGAAAATATGCCTGGGAGAAAATACCACTTTAAGTGCTACTTTTTACTGATACAAAAGTTCACCACTGGATTCTCTCAGCCCATTTCCTCTTTGCCTTCCATCAACTACTTCTGACTTACTGTAAATTGCTGTTAAAAAGGCAGAAAAGAGAAGTATATACATCAGTGCATAGTTCCATCAAGACAGAGGTCACAGCAAGGAAACATTAATCCCCCAAGCTCCACAACAAGCTCAAAAACAATGCTTCTGGCTGTCATTTTCATTCACACCAGCCCATTTCTGCTAAACAAGACTCTCTGTTATTGACTGCTTCCCTCACATGGCATACTAAGGTAAATATCAGCCCACAGTGACGACATGATGAAACACAGAGCTTTATTTTGAGAGGGGAATCAGTAAAAGACAGAAGGCAACTTCCAAGGGCTCTCCCAAGCTGATTATGTACTAAATGGAGAAAACCTATGGGGGTTCCCAGAGCGGCTATGATTGACTTGAAATTTACCAGTTGGCCATCAGGCTACTTGAAAAGAAAAGAAATTTCATAATCTTAAACTTGCTGCTCCCTTACTCTGATTTCCCCCCAACTTATTCCCACTCCCACCCCCACAGACAAGAGGACTTTTGTATACATAAAGTTTCAGGAAACAAAGCGTACAAACACTCACATACAAATAAACTCCCCGAACGGTGTATAATTGTGTTTTGGTTGGAGCTTTTCCAGCCTTGTCACCGGTTCTCTGTTAGGAGTAAATGAAACCCCTTGCTTTTGCAAAGTTAGAAACAGACAAACTCCCTCAGTTTCAAGCTGCACAAGGCTCCAGTCATATCTCTCAGCCCTTTCGGCCCTCAACAAAATGAATTCGCTGCTGAAAAGCCAGCAAGGAAAAAAAGAAGAAGGAAAAAAAAAAAAAAAAAGAACTACTTCCCAAAGAAAGAGCTTTCACTTCTCCCCTCCTCAAGCTTCCTCTTTTAGCCTGAAACATACAAGGCGTTTCCAATTTCTGAAACCCTTTTCAAGAGACAGTGGACTTGGAGGGCTTTTCCAGGGATCCAGCTCGGGGCTGTCCCCACATGGGCAGTGCCTTTCCAAGTACATTCTGCATTCTTGGAGTCTATACTGGGGCCGTTCCTTTTCCAGAGAAATCTACAAAGCAGCTTCAGTGGGCTGGCCAAGCCAGGTCCGACTCCTTCTCCCATCCACTCTGAAGGGAGGGTACAGGGATCGCAGATGCAGTTCTAACAGGGCTGTGAGGGCGCAGGAAAGCGAACAAAGTACCCACCGCTCACTGTAAGACTTCCATCTGCTCCCCTACTCCGCCCTTCCTCCACATTCCTCCGCAAAACTTGGCCGGCCCCCAGAGAAATCAAAATCATACCTTCCTTGGATTCTTCTGCTTCGGAGTGCATGGTGATCAGGGGCACCCGCTGCAGGGGCGATTACCTCTGAAATAGCACTCGGACCCGCGGCAAGTTCGCTCCGCAGCCAAAACGCAAACTCGACGGAAAATAAAAGGAAGGAAAGCTACTAAAATCAAAACCTCCCCGGGGAGGGAGGGCTGGTTCTGGTGCAGGGATTTTAAGGGGGAAAGTTCTGCAAGAGTGACGAATCGCGTCTCGGCTGGGCGGCAGGAGTCCGCCCCCGGGGCGAGCGCCCCGGCCCGTCCCAGGGCGGAGGCGACCTGGCGGGGCTGGCGGGCAGGGGCGCACGGCCAGGGGTGCACGCAGGTGAGGGGGAGGCCCAGACCACAGCCTGGCTCTTCCAGAGGCAGGGCAGAGGGGTGCTGTCGGCAAACGGAACTGAGACAGGCTAGGCCAGTGAAATATATATGCAATAAAATAAAATAAAAAAAGTTCATCTCAGTGCCTGCTGCAGAAATAGTAGATGCAATGGCACTAAAGGAAATGCTTCTGAATCTCTGGGTTACATTTTTCGATGCCCATTAACTTTCCCTGTGTTGGCGTCTTATACGCCCAAAATTATGGATTTTCAAGGTGCTCGGTTTTGTACGTTAATTTAGCAGGAAAGTAACGTGGATATTGGTCCACGTGACTGGAAGGACCTGCTTCACAAGCCCAAAGGGAGGGCCTTGTGAAGACAGTGGGGACGGCCTCCGCCCCTTACCTTTGCACGGGAGCAGCAGACGCGACACTTACACTTTCTGTGTCACCGGTACGGGCACGCTGCTCAAACCCCAGCCCGGAGGCCCTAAGAGCCCTGCAGTTACCCAAAGGGCCGTCCTGAGGGGCAGAGTGCCTTCCCTCTCCAGCTACTCAGAACAGCCGGGGATAAACTCCTTCAAAATACCGAGGGGGGCGGGGATCCAGGCGTTTGAAATGCTGATAGAATAAAAAGGCTGCGCGCCAAGAGGACAGATCTCAGTTCTGCCCCCAGGCCTGGCCACCGGGTTCCTACCATTGGCTGAGAGAAAGGCGTTTTAGCTTTGTAAAGCCATGGTTTTTCCTTCGGAAAAATGGGGACAGGAGCTGCCACCCATACACCTTCCATGGAGAGCTTTTGCAGAGCACCAGTTTTATTACCAAAGGCAGAAGGTCCTCAAATAACACACCCAACAAGTCGATTAGGAAACTGAGAGAAAAGTTATATTCTTTCAATGAATTTATTTTCCAGTTGCTTTCTTTTTCCTCATTTTCCCTTTTTACAGGAACAACAGAAACAAGAGGAAAAGCACCATGATAAACTTAATGATAAGAATGTACAAAAGATATGAATTTAAAGAGTCTGAATTAAAACTTAGTTCTCCCATTTAGAATTTGTATGACCTTGACCAAATTATTTAACCTCTCTGAGCCTCCCTTTTCTCATCTGAAAAATGAGGATAAAAATAGTATTATTCACTTCACAGATTTATGTTTGACATTAAATAAGGTAACAGCAACAAAAGTGACTCTTGAAAACCATAAAGGCCAATATACTGTTTACAAACTATCATACCATTAAAAGTAAATTTTTGTAAAAGTTACCCTTGGGTTTTATTGCAATATTGGGTTTGGACAGAAAAAAAAAAGTGTTTATGCTATTTACAAGCACCGAAGGCTATTAGAATATTAATATGAGGCCTAGATATTAAGTCATTTCCAACTGCTGAGTGATTCTAACATGCCTAAGACCCCGGGCAGAATTTTATCTCAATTTCACTGAAAGGGAACGATGAGAGGAAGACATAGCCAGGCAGGGAAGAGAGAAGGGGAGCAACATCTGGAAAGCATCAGGATTGTAGAGCATCCCAGAAACTAACCTCACCACCAAAGGGTAACAGGCTGTACCCTTCTGAAAGTCAACTGCATGGTCCCTCTGCCACACGACCTGTGTTAGGAGCTGTGAAAACGCACCTCCACCCAGTAACCTCACACTGATGGAGGAGACATGAGGATCATCTGAATCCCCCTCCCTCACCAGTCAGAAATGACCTTTCCTATCCCCGGAAAGGACGTTCTGGGAGCTGCCCCCACCGGCTGTCCCAGCCCCCCCCCCCCCACAGCAGCCCAGATGTCCGCCAGGAGCCCTGCAGGATCTCACCAGGCTGCACATGACACAGATAAGATAGCTCGCGTTCATCTATAATTGAAGTAAGACGCGACACCTTTCCAAGGTGATGATGATCATGCAAAAATCAGACAAGCCCCATTCCAGGCCCCATCTGCCACAGGCACCACTCACTTTCAGCCTCTTCTTTCAGCAAGTGTCTCCGTAAGAATTATTTATTAAGTGTCCTTTTGCAAGTCCAGTTGTGTACAAACCACCTAAGGCGGTCAAAATACACATTCTTAATGTCCTAGTTGTTTTTCCAAAGGGTTCACAAAAAGGCCTTCAGCCCTGCTCAGGTTAGCCGAGGAGAACAACAGCTCAGTGAACAGTTCAAACACTGCCCTGTCAGCCTTGACATTTGATTTAGAGTCATTTCAGCAGTTCGGGTGATCTTTGAACATTCACCATCATCCTCAGGAAACCTGAAGAGAAAATATCCTTATCTAACTGAAGTACAAGGAATGCTCAGTTATTTTTTAAAAAATCCTATGTGGATCAGGATGTCCAGTCATCTGTATAAACTCAAAGGCCTCTATCTGCCCTGGGAACTGTACTGCCCCATGCCCCATCCTACAAAATGGTGACAAAGGGCAGCTGATTCTTTGGGACTTCCCTGGTCTTCTGTGGCTTTCAGGTATATACTAGGCCAGTCACTTCCTCTTGATGTTGCTCTGCATTTATTCAAAAGGAGATCAGTTACCTTTTAGCCCTAGTGAATAATGCTCTAGAATACCATAATGATTTGCTGTCTCCTGTAGGTAGAGCCTATTCACTCTGGTATGTTTCAGAAACACTCCAACATCATTTAGTGTCACTTGGAATAGATCATATCAACCATATAGTATAGACAACCTGATATAAAATAGCAACTAAGTTAGCAACACTTCTCACTACGTTGAACTACCGGTGTCTAATAATGAATCTTGCACCTTCTGTATCAAGATGGGAGAGTTGAAATGCTGGCTGAGATTCTGACGGTTTTTCAGCCAGTCACTCCCAAATATTTACGTGTCACAGGAAAAGGGGTCCCCCTCATGTGGAGCTTACTGTGATAACTTTGGTAATTGTGACCAGTCTTAAAGAACTCAATCTTCCATGCCACCTTGGTTCTAAAGGAAGGTTTATTAATACCACATCTGAACTGGGCTGTATCACAGAACAGCAGAAAAGTCTCCTCTTAAATTACACCTCAAAAAAACTGTTAAAAAAAAAAAAGTCTGGGCTTTTGGGCCTTTTGCTAACAGCAGCCCAGGTGTTTAAGAACAGGGTAGGTCAGGAAGTTCTCAGACTCACACAAATGAAAAGTCTAGGGTGATTGGGAGGAAAAGGTGCAGTTTATTCAGGAGGGATCACATACTCTGCTCACATTTAAGAACTTAGTACGTCCTCTGCAGTGAAAAATACTAAGCACCTCTGTAAATTAGTTATATACCTACAGCTTTTAGGTCATAAGAACCCCAGGTCACAAAACCAGTCATTTCCTCAATATTTTTATTTCTGCCCTATTTGACTCTAAGGCTTTCCTCAACTTTTTCCTTCCTTCCTTCCTTCCTTCCTTCCTTCCTTCCTTCCTTCCTTCCTTCCTTCCTTCCTTCCTTCCTCCCTCCCTCCCTCCCTCCCTCCCTCCCTCCCTCCTTCCCTTCCCTTCCCTTCCCTTCCCTTCCCTTCCCTTCCCTTCCCTTCCCTTCCCTTCCCTTCCCTTCCCTTCCCTTCCCTTCCCTTCCCTTCCCTTCCCTTCCCTTCCCTTCCTTCTCACTCTCCAGAACTGGAGATAGGGACTCAAGTGACAGCGGAGGTCACTTATGCACCTTTTCAGGACTCCATGACCTGTGCCTCAGGAGATCTATGCATATGCATCGCTGGTCCTGGGATGAGGGTGGCAGTTTGGGGATGGCGGGGAATAGGCAGAACTGTTGTGAGTCAAGGAGGAGTGCTGAGGGTGAGCGTGGGGAGGGCGGAGGGAGAAAGCTGTCTCTAAGACGTGCCTGGGAGTCTGAAGATAGTTATGGGTAAAGCTGCCTCTCAGTGACTCTTCAGTACATCTTCCATGCTTGTTAATGCTCTGAGCATTACGGAGAATTCCAAGGGAGCAGGAAGACGTGTCCACGTCTTAGGTGAGCACACACATGGGGACAAGACTTTTGGGGTGCCGTTGTTTCCCAGGCTTTCATTGTTGGCTATATTTCTCTCCTGAGAAATCTTCCTTGCTAAAAAGGTGGGGTTTGTTTTGTTTTGGTTTTTTTTTTTTTGTGTTTTTTTTTTGACAGAGACAGAGAGAGAGTCAGACAGAGGGACAGATAAGGACACACAGACAGGAACGGAGAGAGATGAGAAACATCAATTCTTCGTTGCAGCTCCTTAGTTGTTCATTGATTGCTTTCTCATATGTGCCTTAACTGGGGGCTACAGCAGACTGAATGACCCCTTGCTCAAGCCACCAGCAACCTTGGGCTTCAAGCCAGCAACCTTTGGGTTCAAGCCAGTGACCATGGGGTCATATCTATGATCCCACACTCAAGCCAGCGACCCTGTGCTCAAGCGGTGAGCCTGTGCTCAAACTGGTGACCTCGGGGTTTCAAACCTGGGTCCTGTGTGTCCCAGTTTGATGCTTTATCCACTGCGCCACCACCGGGTCAGGTGCTAAAAAGTTTTTAATAGATGAATAAACACACACACACACACACACACACACACACACTCAAAATCAGGTCTGAAAATATTATCTGAAGAATTTATGACCTATGGTCTTTCTTTTATAACACTTAGCAATAATAATACCTTCCAATTATATAGGTTTCATTCAGACTTCCCAGTTAGCTCCCTTGGGTCATCATATCCATTTTACAGACATGTGATTAAAGAAAGGGAGGTTCTATGATTTGCCAAAGGTCACAAAACTGAATAATAATGTTCCTGAGACTACAGTAAATGCAGTCTTGGCCTCCTGTCTCCTATATCCAGACTTTCCCACTCTATTAAACTACTTATGTAAAATTGAAGTCCTTTATTTTGCAGAAGAATAACTCAAAGAGTGATGTATTGGGAGATTTCCAAAGAGTTTGAGCTGACCATGATTCCAGCACAGACTGCTCAAATCACTGTCTGACTCAGTGTTATTCCATTCTTGATAATCAATGCTTTAAATAAGCTATAAGTTCAATAGCTTCTATTGCTTCAGATACATAAAAATACAAATCTTTTTTAGTAATTAAAAGTGTGCAGTTGATAAGAGTGTCAGCCTGGTATGCTGAGGACCCAGGTTCGAAACCCTCAAGTCACTAGCTTGAGCGTGGACTCACCCGATTCGAGCAGGGGCTCACCAGCTTGAGTGGCGAGGTCGCTGGCTTAAGGCCCAAGGTCACTGGCTTGAACAAGGCATCCCTGGCTCAGCTAGAATCCCACCCCAGTCAAGGCACATATGAGAAAGCAATCAATGAACTAAGGTGCTGCAATTTTGAGTTGATGCTTCTCATCTCTCTCCCTTCCTGTCTGTATGTCCCTGTCTCCCTCCCTCTCTCGCAAACAAACAAACAAAAAACAGTTTGGGCAGGACCCTAACTACCCCTTCTGATAGGAAGCTGTCAGGAGCCTGCAAAGACCACCAGGCGGCTGGGGAGGCCTGGGCCTGATTACCATCAGCCCAGTGAGCACAACCTCATGTGCACTGGGATAGTTTGTTTTGTTTTCCCTACTCATCCTTCTCTCATTTTTCTTCTAAAAGTAGTCCAAGTCATTTAAGCTCTCTGGGCTTCTCTTTGCATGTCTGTAAAATGGGGATATGCCACTTATTTAACAGAGTAGTAGCTATAATGAAATGAGTCAAGAATGTGATGAAGCACTGAAAATTATGAAGTCCCCCTTCGCCACTCTTCCGCATCCTTTTTGTGAATAAAGCCCTAAACGCTGGCCTTACACAGATACTGTTAGGGATCGGTGTGGTGATTTCATGTGTGTGGTCCAACAACAGAGAGGGAAAATTAAAGGACTGAACTTCTCAACTGTTCAACATGGAGACAGCTTGAGAGAGGCTACAGAGGGTGACTCCGGTTAGAAGAGACACAGGGCTGAGACTGGGCTGTGGCTGGGCCCACAGTATCACATGCGGCCTTCAAATCCCTGGCTTTCCTTCAGAAAAGCAGCAGGAAGAAAAAGTAATCAGCAATCACAGTCACAGACACTGAGGCTTGGACGTAACCTTAGCTGTCACCTACCCTAACGCTCCAGCTGGCTGATGAAGCCGTGTCCCAGACACACCACGGGCAAGAAGCAGTTACACAGATCTCCTCGAGTACCTCTATTCACGAAGACTCACCCTTTAAAGGCCAGCCCCATTTCCTCTGTAATCATTAGAAACTTCCTCCTCATAATGAACTGAAACTCAAGTTTAAGGGCAGTGATTATCAAATTATGTTGACTGTAGCCATTGCCTTTCCTCCTTACAGCATTGAAATAATTTTGTGACGAGATAAACATGAATTTTTAACTGAATTTTCTTTTTTCGGTAACCTAGCGGAGACTCCCTCAGATTGGCCAGCGGAGTGCAGTTGAATGCAATGTGAGAAGCTATGTAACAGCGCAGTGCCAGCCACACGTGTTATCGATTAGTGTGAAGAATTCAGAAGCAAGCAGCTCTGGTGGTGGCAGCAGTGACAATCGCTTTTCTCTTCCGTGTGCTCACTCTAAGGGGGTAGAAAACGATGCCAAGACAGGTTGGGTGACGGGCCCTCTTGGATTGCATGTGAGCCGGTAAGAGCTTTATTCGGGTCTCTGAATAAAATTGGAAATTTTGTTAAAAGAAAACAAAGTGGTGCTCCATATGTGGAATTTGGACCAGAGACTCCTGGTCTGAGATCTGTTTGAAAGTCTAATGCACTCCAAGATGTCATAGTTTGACTTCTACTTTGAGTTCCTGACTTGGGTAAGATCTCTGTGAAGTTAACCTTTGCGCCAACTAGTCACTGTTTAAGACACAGAAAAGGCTGGGCCATGAAGAGACGAGGCTGGGCAGGCTCGCCAGGCGAAAGGGGCCAAGGCTGCACCTCAACAGACAAACTCAGCAGGTGGTGAATCTGCGATCCAAAGCAGAACTTAGCCAAACAGGGTTGGGGAGGGGGCTGTTTTGCAGGGAGCCTGGAAAAGGATGGGTCAGATTGTTTTCCATTTGAATAGGTCAGGTCATAAAACTGAAGTTATTCAGCTTCTCCTTAAAGAAGAGCTACAGAGTTAGGTAATAGTTACAATTCATAAAGTTGCAGACATCACCAAAATAAATAGATTTTGGGGGAAACTGCTAATAGGAACAGTATTCCTGCCTACCTATCTAAAAAAGGTTTCATTAAGCCCGTTCATTGCCTAATGGAAACAGAAGATGGCTAAAAATCGCTAATTTCTTAATCTAAAATCTATTTCAACAGCAAAGTCCCTACATATGCCATTTAATTCTCTCAAGTGCAACTATGTACAATCAGCCCAAAAGAGAAAGAGAGAAAAGGAACAATCTAAATGGTGCATCAGCCCCCATTCCCATTTAATGATTTTATACCACAGAATAAGCATGAGATGAGGCTGGAAATGAGCTGGTCCCTTCCTGACTCTCGTCTTGCATTGCCTCTCACGTTATAAGGATGTCAGGCACTGATGGTAAAAGCTGTGCTAAAGACTGTATTTTCTCCAAATCACGATGCCTCTAAAGACTAGCTTAGTATTTTATCTGGTACCAAAGAAACAGAAACCTTTTCCAGTACTAAAAGAAACATGGATACAATATATCTTATATTTACTGGAAGATGGTATTTTATTCTCCAACTTCCTAAGAGGTTTTCAAAAAACAATACTGACCCCACACAACTTTCACTTTACACCTGACTTGTCTGTACTCTCAACCAAATCAGCATCTTAGATTCTCAATCTTAGTGTACTGTTTTGGTCAGAGTTGCTGAAAGAGGCAGAGGCATGATTTTAGACCTTAAGATCCCCAAACTGTGTCCTGGTGCTCAGGACACTACAGCAAGCTCACAAGGGTGCGGCAGGATACTTTAAATTTTGAGGGAAACATAGCATTATTCAACATCTCTCAGACACTGTGTGAACTACTAATTCAAGCTAGTTCACAGTGTAACATTAGCTTGTTTTACACTTCTTTGGATGACATCATTTTGTCACAAAGCTAGGCTGTTGGTGGTTGCTGTGATAGAAAGCAAGAATTATGTGAAAAGTAACGTGGACAACAAATTAGGGTGGTGGGATCCGATCTGATTTCAAGGTATGAGAAGTTGCAAGGTGGTCAGTGATCAATTTCCTGCCTCACAGCTCCGAATTCACCCTTCATTACCTGCTGTGAGAAAACAAAGATGAGACTCTCAATATTTTTTTCTTTTGCCAGCAGGAATGATTCTGAGCTTCATCAGTAAAACCGTGTGGAGACGTTATAGAAAGACCTTTTCCTCCTGGCTCTGGTGTGGTCTTGCTGCACACTCTGACAAGCACACACGGCACTGCGGCTCCCGGGCACCTGCTCCAACTGGCCCCTGCTGTACCTGGTGGCCAGCAGCTCCCCGACTCCAGCAGCCTTGGCGGACATCCCTGCAGGTGGTTCTGTAGCAGAATGCCTCCAGGGAGAAACTTCCCAGGAACTGATGCCCTCGGCATCCTAGAGGGTGGATTTCCAGCAAGTTCCACCAGCACCACACCACAGTGACTGCTCTGCACCCAAGGAGCCGGCCATCCTCTCCAGCAAGGTCCACAGCGGGAGAGAGGGAAGCTCGTGCTGGGTGCTCACATTTGCTATTCCTCTATTCTTTAGTATGCTTTTTGCTTCTTAACAGCCAGTTCTCATCCACGTTAATATTTCCTTTTCAGAACATCCATTTTCTTTATTATGTTTAATTGTAATAAATTTGCATCACATGAAATTTACCCTCTTTTTTTTTTTTTTTTTTTTTTGTATTTTTCTGACGCTGGAAACGGGGAGAGACAGTCAGACAGACTCCCGCATGCGCCCGACCAGGATCCACCCGGCACACCCACCAGGGGGCGACGCTCTGCCCACCAGGGGGCAATGCTCTGCTCCTCTGGGGCGTCGCTCTGTTGCGACCAGAGCCACTCCAGCGCCTGGGGCAGTGGCCAAGGAGCCATCCCCAGTGCCCGGGCCATCTTTGCTCCAATGGAGCCTCAGCTGTGGGAGGGGAAGAGAGAGACAGAGAGGAAGGAGAAGGGGAGGGGTGGAGAAGCAGATGGCGCTTCTCCTGTGTGCCCTGGCCGGGAATCGAACCCAGGACCCCTGCACGCCAGGCCGATGCTCTACCACTGAGCCAACTGGCCAGGGCCTGAAATTTACCCCCTTAATCGGTTTTAGGGGTATGGTTCAGTAGTACTACGGACACTTACACTGTTGTATAATTGTCACCATCGTCCGTCTCCACACCCTTTCATTCTGCATCACTGAAACTCTGTACCCATTAAATACCAGTTCTCCGTACTCCCATCAGTCCCTGGCAACCACCATTCTACATTCTGTCTCTGAATTTGACTATGGTAGGTACTTCATGTAAATGCTATTACAAAGTATTTGCCTTTTTTTTGTGACTTATTTCACTTAACACAAGGCCCTCAAGGTTCATCCACACTGTAGCATGTGTGAGAATCTCCTTCCTAAACTTTTAAGGCTGAATAATATTCCATTGTATGTATGTAGAATATTTTGTTTGTCTATTCATCCATCAATGGACACCCGGGTTGCTTCTACCTTCGGGCTATTGTAAATAATGCTACTATAGGCCCTGGCCGGTTGGCTCAGCAGTAGAGCGTCGGCCTGGCGTGCGGGGGACCCGGGTTCGATTCCTGGCCAGGGCACATAGGAGAAGCGCCCATTTGCTTCTCCACCCCCCACCCCCCTCCTTCCTCTCTGTCTCTCTCTTCCCCTCCCGCAGCCAAGGCTCCATTGGAGCAAAAGATGGCCCGGGCGCTGGGGATGGCTCCTTGGCCTCTGTCCCAGGCACTAGAGTGGCTCTGGTCACGGCAGAGCGACGCCCCGGAGGGGCAGAGCATCGCCCCCTGGTGGGCAGAGCGTCGCCCCTGGTGGGCGTGCCGGGTGGATCCCGGTTGGGCGCATGCGGGAGTCTGTCTGACTGTCTCTCCCCGTTTCCAGCTTCAGAAAAATACAAATAATAATAATAATAATAATAATAATAATAATAATGCTACTATAGACTGACCAGGTGGTGGCACAGAGGATAGACTGGGATGCAGAGGACCCAGGCTTGAAACCCCGGAGATTGCTGGCTTGCACACAGGCTTATCTGGCTTGAGCGTGGGATCATAGACATAACCTCATCGTGGCTGGCTTGAGCTCAAAGGTCACTGGCTTAAAGCCCAAGGTCACTGGCTTGAGCAAGGAGTCATTTGCTTGGCTAGAGCCCCTTGGTCAAGGCACATATGAGAAAGCAATTGATGAACAATTAAGGTGCCTCAACAAAGAATTGATGATTCTTATCTCTCTCCCTTCCTGTGTGTCTGTCCCTATCTGTCCCTCTTTCTATCTCTTTGTCTCTGTCACAATAAATAAATAAATAAATAAATAAATAAAGCTACTATAAATATGGCTGCACAAAAAACTATCCAAGTCTCTGCTTTCAGTTCTTTCTGGGTCAAGTCCCAGAAGTAGACTTGCTAGATCATACTGTGATTCTATTTTTAATTTTTTTAGAAGCCACCATGCTGTTTTGCTAGTTAACATTTCTTTATATTAATTTTCCTGTCCAAATTACCGTGTGGCTTGTCTCCTGAGCGGACGTGGACTGAAACACGCAAGGCCCAACAGGTGCCACATTCCATCAGTAAGTCACTGTGGTGAAGAATGAAGTAAAAACATTGTTTCCCATCTTGCAATGTTTATGCATTATTTTTTCATGTGGCTACAAAGTTATTAGTACACAATTAATTATTAAGTTATTTGTACCTACGCAGTTAAAAAAGGGAAAAGGTTAGGTATTTCTTTTATCCTAGAAATGACCTGAAAGAATTACACAGGCATGACTGAAGGGTGCCAAGATGAAGAGCGTTTGGGAACCTTTGCTCCGGTCGTCACACCTCCAACTACCATTAGGGCCTGGCCTTGGAGGCCTCCTTAGGCTCACTCTGTCTAGAAGTAGTACCCTTTCCCCTGAAGCACAGACAGGTGCATACACACACTCCTTTAAGTGAGACACAGGCTGAAAATTCAAGTGTCCACAAGGTCAGAAATAAGATAATATATGCCACAACTCTTGGCTACCTCAGTCCTTGCACCCATGTCGGCAGCAGAGCTAACGGGGCTGTGGGCGCGGGGCCCAGGATGTCCGCTGAAACACTCTCCCGTCTCTCCCAAAGACAGCAACAGAATGTGAACAATGCCACTAGCGGCAAGATTATGACTATGCATTCCCACACGTAGATGTGAATGATCTGAAAAGTAATCATTCAGAAACTTTAATACTAATTGTTTTCACTAACTGGAAATTGCTTGAAATAAACCTTATGATGAATCATAACACCTTGTGTAGCCACACTGTGAGAGCAGCTGCTGCTGTTCTGTATCTTTTTCTCTGCTTTGTTATGCCCTTTTATTTACCTCCCCTCCAAAGCCTTGCTCAGGTCTCAACCCCCCTCCATTAAACCTCCGAGACCTACACTGAGTTTAAACTTCCCTAAGTAAACTGTTTTACTAAAAGTTGATCAACTAGAGGCTAGTTGTCTTTTGAGGTAGATTTGTAAGCTATTTAAAACAGAAGATTGAATTCCTGGCCCAGTAGCTCAGCTGATGACAGTGTTGTCCTGATATGCAAAGGCTGTGGGCTCAATCCTGGTCAGGGCACATACACGAGTCAATCAATGAATGCATACAATATATAAGTGGAACAACAAATTAATGTTGCTCTCTCTCCCTCCCTTCCTCTCTCTCTCTCTCAAAATCAGTAAATTAGGGCCTGACCTGTGGTGGCACAGTGGATAAAGCGTCGACCTGGAACTGCTGAGGTCGCCAGTTCGAAACCCTGGGCTTGCCTGGTAAAGGCACATATGGGAGTTGATGCTTCCAGCTCCTTCCCCCTGTCTCTCTCTCCTCTCACTCTCTGTGTCTCACTCTCCCTCTCTCTCTCCTCTCTAAAATGAATAAATAAAATTAAAAAAAAAATGAGTATTTAAAAAAAATCAGTAAATTAAAATAAAATTTAAAACACAAGATTTTACCTTGTGGGTTTTCTCCTCTATTCTTTAAAGGGTAGAATACTTGCTGGACACTTCGACGGCACCACATAACTAAAGCTAATCATTTTATCATTTCATAATATTGAATTATGACAACATAAAAATAAGCTTAATTTTCCCTTCCTGGAAAAGTATATTACAAGGAACTGAATCCATAAATATTTGTTATCTTCAAAGAAAGAAAACAAGAAAATAAAATTTGCATTGCTTCTGGAGAACTGAGGCTGGTAATCACCAATTCATAAATCCACCAGGTTTACCAAAAAAGAAAAAAAAAATCTATCAGAAAAAAAGTCAACAAGAAAATAGTTCTGACAGCTGCAATCCTTCTGTTTTATGACATGCACAGAATGGACGTGCTTCCTTTGACATCTTCATAAACAGAAAGCGCTGAGCAAACGCAAACACCCCCAGCAGAAGCCACTCAAGACTGGGCTTCAAGTAATGGATTGCACTTATCTTTATGGAGGTGACCTTACCAGCCACCTATTCAACCCACCGCAGTTGTCCTAGGAACCATTCATAAGATAGATTGAACAAAATTCCAATTTAGTCTTTGGAATTTCCAGGGCCGGCAAGGTACTGGCAGCAGCTGGCCACTTTAAAAGCGCAGCAACCTTACCATCCTCAGAGTGCGAACTTTGTTTCCTTTACATTCAGAACTAACATCCGGCGCTGGGCCACCTGACTATCTATACTAATCAATCCCAGATGGGATTCCAGACACCTCTGTACTCCAGGCACGACCTCCTCTCAGGCGATAGGCATTCTATGAAGCAACTCTCTTAGGAGCAAGCTTCCCCTCACAGGCTGTCTGTGTTTACAATATGCCATGTTCTAAAGCCACTGAGGGATCCATCGTTGTTGTACAGTATAGAATTAATTCTGTCATGTTTTCTTAATGGGTGAGACTGAATGTAAAAAGGCAGCACTTTGTCCCAAATATCCTGTTATCTGGACCAGAGGAAGGAAAAAGTAGTCCACAGGCCAGAGTCCCAACCTCTGAACCAGCAACCAGCTTAGAAACAAACAATCTGTGTGTTTGAATGAAGCTATCTCTTACTACTGTCGGCAATAAGAAGTATAATTTATCAAGCACCTACTACATGCTAGGTATTATGCAAGGCACCTTATAGAACATATCTCGACTCTTACTAAATCTCAGCAAGGTGGAACACTCTAGCTCTGAAAGTACTGCCACATAAGAGAGCACAGATCCTCGTAACAATTCTGTGAGGCAGGAATCTTGGGTGCTATTGTCTTACTGGCTTCTGGTGAGGACACAGGTCCTCAGAGAAATTAAGTGTTTGGCCCAAGGTCACTCAGATCAGACTAAGTGTTGAACTGAGACTAGAATGTGAGTCCTCTGACCTCATTCCACACTAATTTTCTCCATACTATGGTGTCTCTGGTTGGGCAGAACACAAACAATTATGTTTACATTTCAAGGCGAATACGCCCTATGCTCCCAGAGTGATACATAAGAGAGGCCCGATGGCACGGCCGGCACGACAGCTCTGAGCCCGGCTGCCTCGGAGAAAGAGAGCTGGATATTAATAGAAAATGGGGGTAGGGGGTGGGGGTGTCCAGAGAGGGAACAGTTGTGGCAAGAGGGAAGGTGAGGAATCCATGGTGCACGGCTGAGTCAGGTCTGAGAAGGACAACTACTGGTAGACGCTTGAGCCTCTTCTGTCAGACGGATTCCCCACATAACCGCGACTCTCCGAGAAAGTGCTGCTGCTTCTATAAAACTCACCATTTATTATGAAAATATTTCTAAAAAAGATTGTATAAAATATCTCCTCTTCACTAAACAAAGGCAATAGAACATACTTTAAAAAAAAAACAAAACTATTGTTGTTGGGGGATGGAGGAGAGTATGGGAGGATAAATACTGATGGACAGAGAATTGACTTGTGGGGTGAACAGACAATACAATGTACAGAGACGTGTTGTAGAATTGCACACCCAAAACCCATATAATTGTTAACCAGTGTCACCCCAATAAATTCAACTAAAAAAATCTATTGTTGTTAATCAACCATACTATTCTGTAATTCAATACGAACCTACTTATTGCTTACTAAACCCTGCCTAATAAGTCATCCTTTTTTGTCATTACACCCAGTCAACAATTTCTACTCATTTATAAGAGACAAGAAGATGCATGCAATCAAGATTTCACATTTTTCTTAAGTGTTCTAGAAAGCCTGTCCCAATCTATCGATCTACAGAACAGATGTAACATCCTTAACACAATACAATCATGTTTTCAGAAGTGAGTGGAGAGACATTAAATTCTAAAGTTACTAAAGTGAAATTGCATATAGTTAAAATTACCTTGGTAATTCCTTAAACAGCCCAGAAAGTACAGTACTGTCTATAGAGTTTTATATCTACACAACACTTACCTCTAACTCTTAGTCTGTATTTCTCTACAGTTGCCAATGAGAATATCAAGTTCTTTCTCCAGAATGATTATAAAATCATTACTGCCCATTAGCCTGGCCTCCTGAACAATGTGTTTCCACTCTGTTGGTAGTTAGAACCCTTAGAACTCATCCTCTCCTTAGTTTTCATCAATAGCAGGCCATTACTGTATAACATGAGCAATGTAGAAAGTTTTTCCTGGGTCTTGAAGTGGCTCAATGTAAATGTAATTGGCCAGGATTTCCTGACAGCTGTCTTCTTCCTCAGGGCTAGATGTCACTTTTTATTGACAGCATCTAATGACTCTTTCACATCTTCTAATGGGAGGTCCAAGCAACCCAGGAAGAAGCAAAGGTCGATGGAAACTCATTGTCTGCTCTACAGGAAGCTGTTAATGTCATTGCTCAGATATCATCTTCATTTACGTAGCTCTTCATTCTGCAGATGTTGAGCATCTGCCACATACAGGTACAAGGCACACAGTACAGATAAACCCACTGTGGTACCCGTGCACACAGAGTCCATAGTACAGTGGGGGAGAATGGAGGACATGAATTAACATCGAGTATGATAAGTGCAATAGCAGTTAAGTATGTAGTGCTAGGAAAGCTCTGAGGACAAGTACATAAATCAAACCTGGGGAAAGGATGAAAGACTTCCTGAAGGAAGTAAATGCCTAAGCTGAGACTTGAGGGTCAAGAATTAGCCAAGGGAGAAGGGGTAAGGGAGAAAAGAAAGAAGAATGGGTCCTGGTAGAGTGAGCAGCATGTATAATGGTCCACAGGTGAAATAACCAGTTGGAAAGAAGGGCTAAAGTAAAGGCCAATGGATATGCTGATCAGGTGGCCAGTGGGGGAGCTTCGAGAAAGACAATATATGTATAGTAATCTGACTCGTGATGGAAGCCACATTGCAAGGGGTTGCAGAATAAACTGGTGTTAAGGAAGTAGAGAAAGGACTGGCAGACTATTCATTATGAAGTCTCACTGAAAGGACCGAGTTGAGGACACTTTGAAGAGAAAGCACTTATCAAAAGAACATGGTTTTAGCACAGCTTTGAGTCACTCTGCAGAAAGAATATTTAAATGCCTGAAACTCTCCCACCAGCCGACACCAGACAACCTCTTACAAAAACACATTTGCAAGAATTTGCGTGGACTTGTATACGAGTTTGAATAATGTAAATAAAAAGGAATGGAGTCCAGCCGCACTCCATGGTCAGTGGCTGGGCCAGTCCAGCAGGTCTTACCTGAAGCAGGGCAACACCAGGTGTTTATCTGTGAAGCGCCTGGGAAGCTCCCAAGCCTCAAATCATCCTCTCAGCACGACAGGAAATGCTCTCTCATTAGAGAGGTGGTAATTTGGGCTAAACTTTGCCCTATTTTCTGTTCTACCATCGTTGTTCTCTTAAAAATACAAGCGTCCTTGGAAGAAATTCCTGTGGATGACTAACATCTAAGAATAAAGGAATTCACTGGTTTCCTTGTGCACTCCCAGCACACCCCAGGCGGAAGTGTGGGGTGGGTAGGAGGGTTGGGAACAAGTGAACACAAGCTGTGTCACTACCTGCTCCACTCTGGTCACTAACCGCATACCTGCTAACACCAGGAAGAAGCAAAACGGAGTGCATAGACTCAGCAGACAAGTTTCAAAGGCTTGGGGTTCTTTATCTTCAGTAATGCAATATTCTAAAATGATGCAAAACACTCCAAATTGTTCAATTGAGATTTCAAGCTCTGTTTCTCTAAATTGATTCAGTCTACAATGACCATGAACCAAAGAAATGATTTTCATGAGGACATTATTTCTTTTGAAGTATTTCCAATTTGTGGGTAAAAATTATAGTGTTTTTCTTTTCTTTTTTCTTTTTTTTATTTTTCCAAATCTGGAAACGGGGAGGCAGTCAGACAGACTCCCGCATGTGCTCGACCGGGATCCACCCGGCATGCCCACCAGGGGGCGATACTCTGCCCCTCTGGGGCGTCACTCTGTTGCATCCAGAGCCATTCTAGAGCCTGAGGCAGAGGCCACAGAGCTATCCTCAGCGCCTGGGCCATCTTTGCTCCAATGGAGCCTTGGCTGCGGGCGGGGAAGAGAGAGACAGAGAGGAAGGAGAGGGGGAGGGGTGGAGAAGCAGATGGGCACCTCTCCTGTGTGCCCTGGCCGGGAATTGAACCTGGGACTCCTGCATGCCAGGCCGACGCTCTACCGCTGAGCCAACCGGCCAGGGCCCAAAAATTATAGTTTTTACCACTTATTCCCAACAATAGTCAGTCTTTTAATCTAAAGTAAAAAAAAAAAAAAAGGTTAAAATCTGTTATAAAGACAAAATTACAGAAGGTTCACATCCTTAAAATCTGGCATCTCTGAAGTTGAACAAACAAATTGATAGCTGAAGTTAGTTGGTTTGTGTAGTCTAAGAATCACAAATTGGTAAGCTTAGGGCTGAATCCAGCTCACAGAGCTTTCTTGGGCCAGATAAGTTTTGTTTTTCACATTAATGCTTTTAGTTGAGACCTGTTCTCTGCCAAGTTGGCCACAGGTCCCTCGACTTCCAATTGATCACACTAAACACCATGTGCACATTCATATTTCTTGCCTGGTTCTTGCAGACATTTGAGTTTGGAACTAGTGGTTTATATAAACTGATATTAAAAACAAATTACTTCTCTCCTCCTAAGGTAGAGCTCCAGTGGTAACCGTTTCAGAATGGAACACATGTGGGTGATTGAGCAACAGGATCACTAAAAACGACAAACCACAGCAGTGTGCAATACCTCTGGTGATCGTACTCTCAGCAAAAGAGGGAGCCAAAGCACCAGGGCTCCTCAGTCTCCGAATCAGCTCTGTGGCCACGGCTTGGAAACCACTTCTTAACAGAAGTATCTGCTAGAGTCACCCTCTGATCTCGCCTCATGTACAGAGATGCCACAAGATCCCTGACATCTGGACGTCACAGAACACAAGCCTGGCAGCCAATATCCAATCCCAGCCAGGCTTGGCAAAGGAAACAACCCTGCTATTCAGTGAGCTGTGGTGATACTGCATCATCTGTAGTGTCCAAATAACAACACTTAACTTGGAGCAATTTACACCCAGCACTCAGCCAGTTGAGCCACTTGGTAGCTATTTAAGACATTTGCAGCATGCAATACAAACACTGTGCCATCGCCTGTCTGTTTGTATGCCCTGGCACAGAAGACTTAAGTCCCTACCTCCACCCCATCATGCTACTTCCTATCACATCTGCACAGAACCCGAGAGTCAGAAAGCTAGCGCTCAAAGAAAGCTTGTGAAGTCCTCTCATTCAATCCCCTCCTTCCTCAAACTTGCTCACAAATGAGAAATTAGGCCCAGCACATTGCCAGGACATGCTCAAAGATTTGTCATGCAAGTGTCTGAACAGGGACTAGAACCTAGACATCCAAGACCTCCCTCGGGGAGGTGCCCTCTCTGCGAGCAGCAACCCTGGGACATAGCATGAGCTTAAACAGCAGCTCCTTTTGCAGACTAGCCCAGTATTCCTGCATCTTATTTCTGGCACATGGACAGTCCAGCTCACTCAAGGTCATCGTTAGAGTTTCAGTCAAAGCCCAATGATAGTAAAGTCTCTCCGGCCCTGGCTGGCCCTCAGAGCGTATTTCTTAGCGACACGGCAGGGAATGTTGACTGGCCGGAGACAGGGCGCTGGAGTTTGCAGTCCTGTCATCCATTTCATCGACAAAGATAAATTGATTTCCCTTCTGTTCCAAATGACTCATCACAAAAGTATCATCATGGTTTGTATTCTCTAAGAACTCTCTGAATCTGCCACAGTCCCTTCTCCTGCCCTAGACAGCCATTCTCCTAGAAGTGAAATAAGACCCTATATGCCTGATTGCCTTATTTTGTTTATTTGTGTGCAGCATCAAAGTCTATGGTGTTTTGCCTGACCAGGCAGTGGAACAATGGATAGAGCGTTGGACTGGGATGCAAAGAACCCAGGTTCAAAACCCTGAGGTCATTGGCTTGAGCACGGGCTTATCTGGCTTGAGGGCGGGGTTACTGACTTGAGCGTGGGATCATAGATATGACCCCATGGTCGCTAGCTTGAGCCCAAAGGTCGCAGGCTTGAGCCCAAGGTTGCTGGCTTGAGCAAGGGGTAGTCATTCACTCTGCTGTAGCCTCTGAGTCAAGGCACATATGAGAAAGCAATCAATGAACAACTAAGGGGCTGCAACAAAGAACTGATGCTTATTATCTCCGTCCCTTCCTGTCTGTCTGTCCCTATCTGTCCCCTTTCTGATTCTCTCTCTGTCTCTGTCAAAAAAAAAAAAGTCTATGGTGTTTTAAAAGAAAAATTATATTGGACCTCAGTGTTTTCTGGGGATTTAAAATTATCATAAGTCGAAGACTACCGCAATTAATTGTATCCGGTTATTATTCTCATTGTCCAGCACTTACCAGACAAGATCTATGGTGCCTTAGCGATGCTTTATCAACCTCTGAGAACTTCTCTTTCTGACTGCAGTGCTGTGTGGTTCCTGAAGCTGTGTCCTTGGTCTCCCTGACAGCATCTGTGTCACTGTCTTGGGAAATGGGGCGGGGAGTTGGTAATCCAATATGCAGGGCTCCATCTGAGTATTAGAGCCAGTCACCAAATAAGAAGAGAGAAAAAATTTAAAAAACAAACAAAAAGAAAGCTCATAGTGAGAGGAAGCCTGCGCGGTAGACACTGTGGCTGACCTGACATCATGTCCATCCTCTCCTTAGCAAGGTGCTATTAAGGGGGAAACTCACTCCACCTCCAACTCTCAGATTTGGCCCTGACCCATTTAATTAACTCAGTCACAGTAACCCTATCACCCTCTTCATACAGTGGCTGGTTTAGGCAATCCAAGCACATTCCATAGCCAAAAACTGGCTTAAGAGTGGGCAAATGGCCCAATTTTTGTCAATGAGATACCAGAAGTTTGCTGGTGTCTAGAAAAGGCTACTAACTCCCATGACAGAGCCACCAGAGCCAGCTCTCTCCCTCTGGACAGTGTGTTATGAGTATGAAGTTAGAATTGCTGTAGACATTTAACCACCATGAGAGAAGCTAGCTGTGGATGAAATTCAGCCACAGGAGGCACTGGAAAGAAAATGCATTCCTGACATCACTGAACTGCTAAATCAAAATTCACTCTAGTAATCTAATAAAAAATTCTCTTTTGTGAGAGCCAGTCTACACTGGGTTTCTCTTTCTTGCAAAATAAGGGCCATAACTGATATATCCTGTGCAGCTAACGAGGACTTCTAATGCTGCTGCCACTTCACAACTCGACCAGCCCGTTCCCCTCGGTTTCCTCAAGCCTGCTACCTAACCAAGGCTGGAGCGCAGTCTGGAAGCCCCTCTCTGGCAAGGCCAAGTCTTGTCTGTCAGATGGCAGAGGTAACTGACAGAGGAGCCCGGAGGGGGGGGGGGGTGATGAGAGACCTCAGTGGCGCAGACAGGGAGGAGCGCCTGAGAGATGGACCCGGATCCCTGGGCTTCCTCCTCCACTCCCAGCATGGTGCTGCCCCACCATCCCCAATGGGGCTTCCTGGCAGACCCTGTGTGGGGACATCCTTGCGACAAAGGGGTGGCTGCCTTACTGCCAGGGGGAAGAAAGGGCAAGACTTGTAAGGTAGGAAAAGGTGTATAAAAGCTCCCGACCCTAACGTGAAGCCAGGAGCCAGGTCAGGCCTGCCCTGGGATTTGTCCCAGAAGCCAAGGGTATGGTAGGGAGTACAGGGACAGGGACACATTTGGTGAAGGGTAGGAACTTATTAAGTAGCTAGCAGAGAGAGGGCAAGTCAACGATGGACAGCACTGGTCTATCAGGGCCAGCCCAGATTTTTGTCTAAGGATATACTCTAAGTCGGGTGGGGCTGCTAAGGATGCACACAGCACGTCCCCCGGTGCGTTTCTGCACTTCCCCTCTGCAGCCGCACACCGAAACCTGGCATTCCCACAGAAGGACTTTCTGGAGGCTGGGGAAATCAGCAAGCGGTTTAATTAGGTGGTCTTTGCAGGCCCCTTTAACTGAACACTCAGTCTCTACCGCACACATGCAGCAAATATTTGTTTGTAAGCTAGAAATAAATACTGCTTGTCAAGTTCGTTTAAGGCCTACTTGTGGCTCATAGCAACCCTACATAAATACCGACATTTCTGCATTTGCTTTGTTTTCCTGAGTTTTGATAACGGAATCGCCTCCAACAAGCACCCCTTCCCAGCTAGGACAGCTCTCCTAAGGACCGTAAAGGACCACAGGGGTCAGTGCCCTCATGTTCTAGGGGTAGACGGGGAACTAACTACTGGAAGTACTGATGCTAAAGGTCATCAGTCAGTGTTCATCCCAGCGGTCTGAGGTAGAGGGATTTCACTCATTCATACACAATGTATGAAATTATCTTGGTCAGCAAAATAAAACAAAACAAAACAAAAAAACACAGAAAAAGTACTAAACAAATGTAAAGGCACATTAAGATGATAGCGCAAATGTCACACTGCCTATAAGAAGAAGAAGAGAAAGAAGGGGCGAGAGGGTTGGGGATGAGTTCGTTTTCTCCACAAGAGGGGCGACCTTGCACAAATACTTCATGTTACTTTGTCCACAGAACACAGGCCACAGGTGAGTAAAAGAGAGGTGACACAGGTGACAGCACAGTCGTTTTCCTCTGTACTTAGCACTCTTCTGATCTTCAACAGAAAGTGAAATTAGAAGATTTGGCCTGTGTCCAGAGGACAACAGTCAGAAGATCTAAAGTAAGAAGTGGATCTAAAGGAAGTGGAAGGAGGAACAAAAGGCTTGAACTGGCCCACAGGAAAGCGATAAGACAAAGAATCTTGGGCAAAAACTGTCCAGGTCAAGCTGCACTTGATAACCATCAGTCCCTCTTATCTATGTTAACTGTATCCAAGTAACTCAAAAGCGAGCCTGGGGAGGCTTTAGTAGAGTGCAGATTCTGGGATTTTAATTCTTGTAAAATCAAAAGGATTTATTTCCACATCAAAACAAAGAAAGGCAATATTTGGCAGAGGACTCCTCTGAGATGAGAGGTCTGATTCTCTCTTGTGTGCTGTGGGTCCTTGATAAGTGGGTAGGACACACTGGGGGAACTACTGAAATGACAAACTGGAACGGCTGCTGGAGGAGCCCATGCCACCGGGCTTTCTCTAGGACCGCTGCACTTGGAAGGTGGGACCTGTGTGTGGTGGCACAGCCCCTCTGAGCAGGCAGGGTGGTAGGAAGGAGGCTGGGATCAGAAGCAGGCTCTCATCCTCTCTCTGGCACATGGCCCTGAATAACCATGGACACCTGACTCGATTTCTTTGTCCTCAAATTCATTTGTAAAATGAGTAGATCGGACTAGATCAAACTAGATCAAATGGCTTCTCATCTCATGCCCAGTAACAGTCAAATTCATTATCATTGTCCACAAGTTGCCACCTATTCTGGTTCCTCACCACCTGTCTGGCTCGTCTTCCCTCCTCTTACCAGCCCCTTGCCCCTTCCGGAATCCTAAGCCCATTCCCACCTCAGGGCCTCTGCTTCGGTTCAGCCTCTGCCTAGAATGTTCTCCCCAGGATATTCACGGGTCTGGCTTCCTCATATCTTTCAGGGGAGAGTCTAATACTACCTTCTCAGTGAGGGCACACAATTGCAAATCCTACCCCCTCCCACATAACAATCCTTATCCCCCTTTTCAGCTTAAAAAAATATTTTCCCTCCTTATTACTTAACAGTATCCCACCTACTATCACTATTTATGCTTTTCATATTTATTTATTTATTTAATCCAGAATGGATCAAAAAGAACAATCAAGCGTACAGGCACCAGAATAGTGTGAACTGAGGAACGGAATAGAGGCAGAGGAGGGGTCAAAGGGACCAGAGGGAAAGCGGTCAGAGGGAAAGGGGATGAGAGGATGGGATCAGAGAAGGGAAAGAGATTGGTGAAATTATATACACATATATATAAATAATATAATATATAATTATATATATATATAAATTACAGCGTCAGAGAGAGCAGGACTGCAAATCCTGGAGGGAAGTGGGGAAGGCGTTGGGGGGGTAAAAGGGGTATCAAGGGGAACACGGGTGTGGGGGGAGGGTAATATATTCGGTGGGATACTTGAATCTATGTAAACACAATAAATAAAAATCAATATTAAAAAAAGGGTACAGGTGCCAGACAAAGGCCAGAAGGTAGGTAGGGCTGTACGCCACAGGAACAGCCTTATATAAACCTTGTTTTAAAAGTTGTATCTAACATAAATACTTAGTTTAGTTTTCCATTGATCTTGCTTCCCCTGCTCTACCTCTGAATGTTGTACTTTTTGTTGTACTTCTTATCTAGAAGGTTGGCTCTCCACGGGCAGGGACTTCTAGCTGCTTTGTTCACTGGTGTTTCACGGGTCCCCAGAAGAGGACCTGGTACGTGACAGGAAGTCAGCACGTTCCTGTGAATGGGTGCATGAGCAGGGAAGGGGAGAAGGGAGGACCGGTATAGCTCTTTACAGTGTCTTCCAGCTTTGAGGTTTGTGGGCTGTGGGATCGAGGATCAGGGGTCTCCTTTTCACCACTGTACCAGGATGGACTTTATGAGCACGTGAAAAACAAGCCAACCCACAGCCAGATGTGACACACTTCCACTCCGCTGCAGAACTTCTGCAATGCTGCGTCCCGCATGCTCCGCGCCCTGAGCCAAAGGGCCATGTACACCCTGCGCTCCCGCAATGCCACAGCCTCCTAATGTTGTCTGTGGGAAATTCTTTGTATCTGATAAATACATTTCTGTGGGAAATTATTCCTACTTGATAAATATATTTTACATATTTAAATATATACGTTGGTTTTCAACTCCATTTTTTTCTAAGACAAAATTAATATAATTTTGGAAACCATAGTTACATCCATTTCTTTATCTAATTCTTCACATAAAAATCCATGGGCGAAAGAAAAGTAAACTTCTCTACCACCAAGATACCACACTATTAATTCAATGTAAAGTGAGAAGAGGTGAGTGACGCTCCCAGGTACATCTGGGCCAGTTCCACCAGATGGCAACAGGGTGCTGGTATCCAAGGGTGAAACGTACCAGCAACATAGACTAGAGAAGCTCCCACACGCCCCTCTTGTTCTCTTCTACACTTATACCCCTGCCTCTTCCCTTTTAGCCTGGCTATTTTCAACCAGTGATTTATAACATGCTCTTAAATGCTTCATGCTTACTCATGAATGTATTTGACTCAATTACTCCAGCCTTGGAAGCTTTATGTACATTGCTTCTTTCTGCCAAAGTATATTAGTTACCCGCCCTTTGGAACTCTACCCCAAACTCACTCCCATAAAACCTTCCTAACCAAACCTGGCTCTGATCCCAGCTGTATAAATGCCATGATATACAGTCCCAGACACATAACCATTTTTATATATCCATAGAATGTGCCTATATACATACGTAAAGAAAGCTGACAGAGAATCACAGGCACGGCTCTGGGCATCTGGTAGGCAAATGTACATTTAACATTCCGTATAACAGAAGAAGTCATGGCTGTAGGAAATAGCAGTAGCTGCCAAGCATTTAATTAATGAGTCAAGAAACTAGATATATTAATACCCACCTATGTCTTTCGATTTTTAGTTCCTTCCTAGCATTCAATTTAAGCTCCAGAAAGTTTTTGGAGCAAAATATCCTAGATTAACTTCAACAAATACTATAATTATATATATAAACTTAAAAAAATGTGTATATATCAAGATAACTTTAAGGATTATTTAAAATACTCTCTTCATTTCAAAAACGTTTCCAATTTACCTTAAAAACAAAACTGTCTACTTGTAGAAGTATTAAATACAGCCAAAAACAAGCCAAAGATATATTTTAAAAATATAAAAGGGCTTATATATAGGAAAAAATTGCTTATCAGCTGTTAGAGGAAATGGTAGCGGGAATATTGTGACAAACATCTACACAACAGGGAAACAAAAATAAACACCCTGGTGGTTGCAGGCCATCACCTGGCGTTACTGCCACCGCCAGACCAGAGGTGTCTTAGCATTAAATAAACGAATAGAAATTGTAGAGAAGAAACTTTACGTGGAAAAGCTACCCAATGTTTTCCGAGCCCCATTTCTGAAACATTTCAAACTTTCATTTGTCTGTAAATGAAACTGTCTACATGCAAATTTCAGATGCCAGGTTTTTCACCCACAATTGTCAAACCTCCCTCAGCTCAATACCCGTTCTCCACAGCCAGAGTCACAGCAAAAGAAAAGCTGTGATTTGTTCAACACAACCACTTTAAAGCCACGGCCAAAAGTCATTTCCTGGTAGACAGCAACACCGGGTTCCTCAGTCATCTGAGCATTCCACCAGATTCCAACACGGACATCACGCCTCGGTCTCCCGGCAGTTTGAACTCACCTAGTTTCAGCATTTTCTCCCTGCAGCGCTCAGAACAGCTTCACAGAGTCTTAGCGGAATCACACAGACGGGAGGAACACACACAGCCACCCTGTTGGTATGTGTCCTATGGCATCTGTCTCACCTTCAGGAAGAGTCGGTTTTCCCCGAAATAACTCAAAGGAGTATACACCGTCCTTTTGGGAAAAAACCACATGAGCTTACCAAACAAACGCACAGACGACACTGGTCAACAACAGTCACTTTAAAAGTTGTCTTGCTTGTTATTCTGGGAGGTGCGTTTCGTCACCTGTGGTGGAATGCATTAGGTAGCCTTTAATTGTGAATCCAGAGAGGGCTCCACATCCCAGTGGGGATGGACCGGTTGCTGCCTGCACTTGCTACCTGTGATCCACGGCTACACGGAGACTGGGCGATTACCTGTGAGAGGCGCACAGGAGGTATTTTCAAAATCAAGCAGAAACAGGAAGTCTAACGTTTCAACATGCTAGAAAAAAAAAAGAGTACATACTTAAAAAAAAAATGGGGTGGGGGAGCAGCCCCAATCATAGATGCCTGAAAAAGAAGAAATTCAAACACCTCATTCCTACCTGGCCAGTATAAACATGAATATCTATTAATAGTAAGTGCAGCTTGGAGGTGTTCTCGTCAGGAAACTAGGGAACTAAGTTCAGTCGATGTTACTACTTAAAATCATTAGTCTTTTGCTTTGGAAGGGAATATAAGTTGTCTTTTTTTTTTTTTTTTAAGTGAACCATGTCTGCCTGACCTGTGGTGGTGGCACAGTGCGGAAAGCATTGACCTAGAACACTGAGGTCGTCCGTTCAAAACCTCGGGCTAGCCTGGTCAAGGTACAAATGGGAGTTGCTGCTTCCTTCTCCTTCCCCCTTCTCTCCTTTCCTCCCTCTCTCTCTCTTTCTCTTTCTTTTCTTTTTTTTCTTTCTCTCTTTTTCTCTCTCTTCTCTATAAAATGAATAAATAAAATCCTTTTTAAAAAACAAACCATGTCAACTCAATAAATTTAAAAATAACATTTAAAAATGTACACGTGACTGTGTTCAGACACACACACACAATACACACATACACACGCAGATACATGCATACATTCTATCTAATAGTCTTTTAGAGGCTTATGTATTTACCAGCGCTTTAACAGTGATCACCACCCACAAATCTTTCCCTTCTCCATCCCCACCAGGTAAGATTCGTCCAGTTCCACCTGGCGCGTTTCAGGAACACAACCTGTGCGAAGCCTTTTTCTGAGGACCCTCACCCACTAATAGGAATTCAGTCTTCCTTTAACCCCCATGCCACCTCTCTGGAGCTTTCTGGGTACCTAATCACAGTTGTACTCACATTTTCTTTGGTAGCTTATCTAAGTTTCTTGATTTTATCTTTATCCTCTGAAGCAATCCCATGCTGCCTGGAGCCTATCGGGAACTCAGCACTAAAGATACCAAGTGAAAAGCAACAGTCAAGTGTTCTGGAATCTAGGGGGCTTGGTTCACACTCCAGCGGCGCCACTTCCTGGTTTTGTAGACTCGCAAATTCCTCTACCTCTGTGAGCAATTGTGTTCTCTGTCAAAATAGACTAACATATCACCTGCCTCAGAGAATTGCTACCAAGATGCAAAGAGAACCATGTGAAGCAAATAACATATTGCCTGATCCTGAGTGAGTGCTTAAATGACAACGCACATGGTTGTTGACCTGCATTAACTCCCACTCCTGGGGGAGGAGGCTGAAAGAGATACCAAATCAACATCAATTTACAAACAGATGATACATTTCTCATTTTCTTTAGCCTACGTTATCATGTGCCTAACTCCTAACAGTTTGATGTTTACATTCTAGAAACCATACTCTTGCATTTCTCTGCATTATCTTCCCCAATTCTGACTGGCCCCTTCATGCTATGACTTCATCAGGGACGAAGGGTCAAAGAAGATGTCAAGAGAATACTTGTCCTGGGAATGTCGGTTTCTAGCTCACAAGGATTTCCCAAACCCTGATTCAGTGGCAATTCCAAGGGAAAGTTACAGAGTACAAAGAGTAGAAATGCAACATCTAAACAGAGGGACTGGTCTCACATTTCCTGAAAATGTGGCCCAGTGGTAGCTGCATGGCCAGGTGGCTACCAGGAACCACTCTGTCCACTTCCAACAGGGGAGAAAGGAGCAGCCCAGGGAGGCTGTGGGAAGGAAGGCTGGAGGAAGAGTCAGAGAGCATCACATAAAAACAACAGTCAACGTGGTGGCAGAGCCCTCACACACGCCCCTGGCACAATCAGGGGGGTATTAATACAGTCCTAACACCAGGCAAGGGCACAGAAGGGTGAAGTGTTATAGCCTCATGTATCAACTGGGCACCTCCACATCCAGCAGGACCAATTCCTGATTTTGTAGAGAGCTCTGCAGCAACGGGAGAATAGAAAGCGACACATCTGGATGGGCTACAGATCAGGCAGGGGTTCGTTTCCTTAAGACATCCCTAGCTTTTCTCATCTTTGAGACCACAATGCCCAGGTCTCACATGCTCAGACCTAGTCAAAGTCTGCTGTTGTAAGCAATCCCAGTACTTGTCATTATAGTATATTCTGCTCCTCCTACTTTGGAAAGAAAGAAGAATCAGAGTGGCTCAAGATCAAGGAGACTTGTGGAGCCATGAAAACTCACAGAATAGCTTTAGGTAATAAAATATCTAATTCTCTTTGGTCGCCTTTGTAGACATGAACACAGCTCTTTCATGCTTCCCTAGGACTTGCAAATTAGGACACTCTCGGAAGATTCAAGTATCAACAGTTGTGATGGTGGCCCAATGCAGACGCATCACCCATGATCTAGGCAAGGAGAGTAGAGGAGGCAGCAGGGACTTCCAGCCCTAGAAACATTGCCTGGTGACCCAGTGACAAAGAAGTCTAGTGAAATACTGGTGGCTCTCTGCAGCGGAAGTAGGGTGCTCCCAATCCCCACCCCTTGGAGTGCAGCTGTGAGCCTTGCCTGTGATGAGGCACTCCAGAGCTTCACCATGATACTGAGTGAGCCTTCATTAGAGAAGTCTGGGTCCATCTTATCTGATAGTTCTTTTCCACTTATCTGATAGTTCTTTTCCACTTATCTGATAGTTCTTTTCTACATATCTGCAACCACGAGATGGTGGCTATTAGAAAACTAGATCCTCCTCTTCTGTGAGCTTGCATTGTGTATATACTATCTAGGCATCTCGGAGCAAGGCACTATCACTTCAATCATTTCACTGGCCCCACACCCAGCGAAAGTGGATGGCAATCCCAATTTCCAAAAAGACTGACTGAGCGAAAGAGGTTAGGCATCATATTCAACAGGGCTCTGCAAGAGGAGGCAGGGCTGGGAAGAGAAGCCGTGAGGCCTGGCCCCTACCCTCCCAGAACAATCTCCAGAACTCTCTCTCTCTCTGTC
This sequence comes from Saccopteryx leptura, assembly GCF_036850995.1. Taxonomy (NCBI): domain Eukaryota; kingdom Metazoa; phylum Chordata; class Mammalia; order Chiroptera; family Emballonuridae; genus Saccopteryx; species Saccopteryx leptura. Next base: position 177,382,415 of record NC_089506.1, on the reverse strand, counting down.
CTAGTTTCACTGTCTGCTCACTACACACCCCAAGAAAAATATTTCCTTTGTAGCCACCTACATCTTTATGAGCAGCACATTAAACAAAATCACCACAAGAATAATGAAATGTGCCTGCCTGGAAAAGATATCTTTGCTTTTTTTCTGTCCTATTCTATAGTCACAGAGACAGAACTGAAACGTCTGCAAACACCTTCACCTTCAGGCGCTGGCATTCCCAAGCCACTCCTTAGTCCCTAGAGCAAGATACGCTGGTTGCCCAGAGCAGTATTTTCTCTCTGTTCCAGCTCCCCCCACCGCCCACTCTCCATCCACTCTCTCTGCACCTTCTTCTTCTGTGCTCTTTGCCACCCGACCTCGTGTAAGGGCCTCCTTAAAACCATGGCCTAACCAGAGCTTCTTCCATGATTCCACTTTTCTTTGCCCCCCTCCTCTTCTTCAAAGAATACAGAGTCACTGGTGAAGCAGGAAAGGAGACAGTCTGAGGGGAAATGACTCCAGGACGTGCCTGACATTGGCAGGTGCTCCAGAAGCATCTGCAGATCCCATCACAAAGCCGGCAGGTGCTCAGACCTATCCTCTCACCCACGGAGGCCTCACGCAGGCAGCAAAGGGCACAGTGTGTGCCGAGACAAGGGTGGGGAAACCCCTCTGGCTGAGCACCTGCTGGATGCTTCCCTGCATGCACTCACCAGAACCCTGGGAGATGGGCCCCATTACCTTCTGGTTAAGGGCAAGGAAACTGAGCGCCATAAATGTAATATACCTGCTCAGTGCACTGCCAGAATGGGAATGCAGGCATGTCTTGCTCCAATCTGTTGGCTCTCTTCCCCCGTTCTTATCGTATCATGAAAGTGTCCTTGGTTTACCAGGCAGAAAGCACAAATATGGAACTGTCTGGAAAATAGAAAGGCCACCTGGCGACCTCCCCTTCAAGGCCAGGCAGAGCAGTGAGATAAACAGTGTGAACAGAGCGGCCAGGGCCAGCGCTGGCCCCTAAGAGAGCACTGGGGTGGGGGCTTCTCGAGGCTGTCATCATTTCAGCTGTCATTCATGGCTTCCCCTCAGAGAGGCAGCACAGAGAGTTAGTGTGGGAAGGCAGACCTTTCTATCATATAGTATGTGTTTCCATGTTTTAAGTATAAATTCTATAAATGCTACTCAGAAGCAAACAAAAAATACTGTCTTTCTCTTTCCTCTCTTAGAATCACCTAATTTCAGTATTGGCGAGACCTCTGATATCATCTAACCTCATTTCACAAGCAAGAAGAATGAGACAGCCCAAAGAGGCCGAAGGCAAGCCCCCAAATCCCACCGCTGGCTGCTTGGCTGAGCAGCTGTGGTGAGAGCCGGGTGTCAGGACTCCAGCATGAGCATTTATGTCTGTCTCCCTGTGATGTGGGCTCAAATCTCTCTTCACACTTATACCACCAATGAAAACACTAAACCAGCATTCACGAAGCACAGAAACACTGAGCATCTGCTGCAATAAATATGCTGGCGCTTGAATGCAGTTTATTTTCTCCTGACCTGAGTATACACAGAGTCTTGACATTTTATAGCATTCTTCCATTGCCAACCTTCACGTGAAATTGAACATGATCCCTAGTAATAAAATATTAAACTAATTAAACTCTCAATTTGCCAAGAAAAACTCCCTGGTTCAAAGTAAATGTCTATAAATTTCTAGAATTTCTAGTTAATACACAACATATGATATTTCCCAAGCTGAATTCCTGACCCGCCCTCCATCGCCAAGCCTGATCACTTTTCTCTGCTTTCAGCGCCCTGGCTCCCATCACCACCCCGTCATCCTGTCATCGCTGATTCTTCTCCCGGTCTGGATGGTCACTCGTCCACCGAGCCCTGCTGTCTTCTCGTCGGCGCTCCTCCTAGTCGCCTTTCCATTTGGATTCTGTTAAACCCTTTGCTGTAAAGGTAGCAGATGGTGGTTTCTTGAAAAGACAACTTTCCAGAGCACGCCAGCAAAGCAGATCTACTCCCGTTCCCTCTTTGGAGGAAAGAGAGCTTTGCCATTTTGTCGTTTTACCCACATGATTACTTTCAAACTTGAATAACTTCCAGGAACTTTTAAATTTTGGCCCTGGCCGGTTGGCTCAGAGGTAGAGCGTCGGCCTGGCGTGCAGGGGACCCGGGTTCGATTCCCGGCCAGGGCACATAGGAGAAGCGCCCATTTGCTTCTCCACCTCCCCCCTCCTCCTTCCTCTCTGTCTCTCTCTTCCCCTCCCGCAGCCAAGGCTCCATTGGAGCAAAGATGGCCCGGGCGCTGGGGATGGCTCCTTGGCCTCTGCCCCAGGCGCTAGAGTGGCTCTGGTCGCGGCAGAGCGACGCCCAGGATGGGCAGAGCATCGCCCCCTGGTGGGCAGAGCGTTGCCCCTGGTGGGCGTGCAGGGTGGATCCCGGTCGGGCGCATGCGGGAGTCTGTCTGACTGTCTCTCCCCGTTTCCAGCTTCAGAAAAATACAAAAAACAAACAAACAACAACAAAAAAAACCCACAACATGTCTTGAGTCAAGTTTCTCTTTGATTTTTCCCCCAGGGAAACACCTAGTAGTTCTGACCGTCTGCGGAAAGACACTGTGCCACCCCCTTCTGCATCGTGCCCCATGCACACCCAGAGCCCCCATGCAGGAGCGCCCAGCAATCAGCACCTGTCCTCCACCCTGGCCTCCTAAGCCTGACACCTAAACAAGTTCACCTCACAACTAGCTGACATCAAACAAGCTCCTTCTGCTTGTGACAAGGGAGCAGAGATTGCCAGCAAACCCCCTCCTGTCCCTTGGGGGGGTGTCAGAGTCTCCTCCCCTCTAAGTATCCCTACTCCTACAGATGAGGAAGGGCCATGGGAGCCCAGAGTCCCCTACCTTGAAGTATATTTGTCTCCTTCTATCTTCTCATCACCCAAGGCCCTTCGGGACAGAGGAGGGCACAGGGTCGCGATTACTCTAGCAAATGCTCACTAATACAGCAAGGGGGCAGGCTGAACCAAACATACACTTCCTTATCCCCAAACAGCCTCTGTTCTTGGGCTCCATATCTCAGTCCCCTCTGTCACTCAGACTCGACACCTGGGTGTCACCATGAACCTCACTGCCCCCACCAGCCACCATGTCCCGTTTCCCCCACTTCTGGGGTGCTGTCTGCTTGCCCCCTCCTCTGGCCTGTACTTCCTTTCCCTTCACTCAGCTGCCCCCCCGCACAACTTCCCAAAGCAGAGCCCTGTCACCATCACGTCACAGTCTGCCCAGAGTTCAGCTTAACAAGCGCTTTCCGGCCCTCACTCCACCATGTCCCTCTGACGAGGCCTGTGTGACCCCTCCCGGCTCCTGGTCAGAGGGTGCGCTGCCAGCACGGGATTGCAGGTGGCCTCAGGCCCTCCGCCCACCTCTGTGCCTCTGCACACTCGCCTACTCGCCTTCCCTGGCCCCCGGGTCCTCTCCCCCACCTCCAGCTACGAAGCACTGCAGGCTCCCGAGGCTCAGCCCTCACGAGGCCCGTCAGGACGCCTGGAGCCCGACTCCGGCACCCACTCCTGTCTCCCTGTCACTCGGAAGCTTCCTCACAGCATTCAGCTTGTTTTGCTCCCCAGAGCAGTGATCTGTTACCCCCATTCCACTGCATTCCTAGGCGACGGGAGAGCTCTTCCCTCACCCAACAAAGTCAGCCTGAATTTATCCAGCACCTGTGGCATGGGGACATAGTAGGAAGTAAAACATACGAGGTCTCCTGTCCCACAAAACTGACATTCAAGGACAAAGAGACGGCAAACAAGTATACACAGACATAAATGCAGGACAGATTGTGAGAGCTGCTAGCACGGGAAGGACCAGGGCTCTGGTGGCAACCTCTGAGGCAGAGGGGGCACTGGAGGCATAGACCAGGGCCAGAGGAGGAGCAGGCACTCCAGCCCAAGACAGGACAAGCTGGACTCACTCAGGGGAAAGGAGTGAGAAAGGGCCGGCGCGGCTGCTGCGTTGGGAGCACAGGCAAGAGGGGTGTGAGGTGGAGTTGAGAATCAGGCAAAGACCAGAATAGGTAAGGGCCACACAGGACATGGTAAGGAGTTTATATTCCACGGTGGGAATGTAAAACAGGTAAAACGTCTGGAAGGCAAAGCAGCAGTAAAGATCAAAACCTTAAAACTCCACATGTTCTTTGAACCACTTCCAGGAATATATCCAGCAAAATAGAGACAAGTGTAGACAGCTGTAGTTCAAGGGAGTTGTGTGTTGTTATGCCAACGGTGGAAACAAAACAGCCTGACTCTTCAAATGGGAGACTGGTTAAATGAAGTGTGGTACATCCATCTAGCGGCATGTAACACGGTCTTTAGAAATGATCTCGTGGAGTAATTAATAACATGAGAAGTCTTCACAAAGGCTACAAAGCAATATATAAAAGCAGAGAATTTATAATAATTAGTACATAAATTTTATAGAGGAAAAACTACAGGCACACAGATAAAAGCCTGCTGTAATACATTCACCATGTTACTTTATTTTTTTTCTGGATGAGTGATGAAATTAAGGAATATCTCTTTTCTCCTTTTTTTTTTTTTTGGTCAAATTGTCATTGATAAATATACTAAACATACTATATATACTTTTACAACAAGAAAAAAGGTTTTAACAAATCTGTGAGTCACAAGACTGTATAGCAGGCAGTGTGTATATTCTATGAGATCACACAAATAAATCAAGGCTGCTGATGAAGAGATGGCCCAGGCAACTGTCTGTCTTTTTAGGGTATCTTCAAAGCAAAACAGAAAAACAAACCATAAAAAGGAAAACTCCCTAGAACTCAGAGCAGGAAGTGTGTCATTCCCTTCTTGCTTACCCTTCTGACTCAGCCCTGCCTGTTCAGCCCCTCTAATCCTTGCTCCGAAGGAGTTAGAGATAGAAATTCTGGGAGAAGGAGACCCGGAAACCTCACCCAGAATCTCCCAGCCCTGGGGGTGAAGTCTGAAATTCTGACCTGGATCTTCTGAGGGAAAAAAACCTTTCCCTATTCTCCTTTAGAGTCATTACAACTCACACCAACAGTCCCACTTTCATATCACAGATTAACTTAAGTTCTTTCTTTTTTAATTGAGTTTTATTGGGGTGACACTGGTTAACATAGTTATATAGGTCTCAGGTGCCCAGTTCTACAGCATATCTCTGCAAACTGTATGTGTGTTCACACCCCAAGTCAAGTGTTCGTCCATCACCCTTTATCCCTCTTACCCTCTTCTATCTGCCCACCCCCTTCCCTGGCCATTGTCTATCTCTTTTAAGTTAACTTTTACTGCTCAAGCCCGAAACACAGTCTTGTGATCAAGCCTTCTTCCCAAACAGGTTTGAGAATTTCATAAACAGTTCAGACAAGTCACAACAGGTCTCAGACGTCAGGATCCCGGCTTACGCACAGCCACACTGAAAAAGTTCACTGCCGGGGCCCATCCCGCCGGTGTGCCTCCCTGCCCGACACTGGGTCACAAAGGTGGTTTGGTTCCAAGTCCCGTTTGGCAGCCTCCAAAACTCAGGCCTCAAAGGCCATTCAACGAGCACAGATTGAAAGTGATTTGCTAGCAGAATCTCATGTGCTTCTTTTAGTTCCTTTTTTTTTTTTTTTTGTATTTTTCTGAAGCTGGAAAAGGGGAGGCAGTCAGACAGACTCCCACATGCGCCCAACTGGGATCCACCCGGCATACCCACCAGGGGGCGATGCTCTGCCCATCTTGGGGCATCGCTCTGCTGCAACCAGAGCCATTCTAGCACCTGAGGCAGAGGCCACAGAGCCATCCTCAGCGCCCGGGCAAACTTTGCTCCAATGGAGCCTTGGCTGCGAGAGGAGAAGAGAGAGACAGAGAGGAAGGAGAGGGGGAGGGGTGAAGAAGCAGATGGGCGCTTCTCCTGTGTGCCCTGGTCGGGAATCGAACCCAGGACTCCTGCACGCCAGGCCGATGCTCTGCCACTGAGCCAACTGGCCAGGCCTTAGTTCCATTTTTAATAATCCCCTGGAAACTAAAGAGCTCAGAGAAACATATACATGGGACTACATGACAAAACAGAAATTTGACTTTGGAAGACTTTAAATTTTTAAAGGTAAATTAAATGAGAATTTGAGGAAACTAACAATTACAATCCAGGGCTAATGCCTTCCTGCATTCATTCAACACATACATACTTATAGAGGCTCTACTGTGCCCAATGGTAGCCCCCCGAGTTAACAAACAAGGGGGCCGGGGGACATCCATGATGTACTGGGACAGTGGGGTGGGACTATGAAGTGAGGACAGCAGATAGTTCCAAGAAACTCCAATAAGTACAGTTGGATTGAGAACAGGTTATTAAAAATCTTATAAGCCCATTTTAAATTTTAGACTTTATTAAAACTCCAACAAGGCATCTTAACCAAGGATGACAATTAGGTAGACATCTGATAAAGACCAATAGCCGCAGAGAAAGCCAGACGGCTGTGGGGGTGGGAAGTAATGGCACGTGAACTGTCCCTGAAGTAATCTAGGTAAGAGATGACGATGGTGTCTTGGTCTTAGTTGGTGACAGGAATCTCTGACAAGCAGAATACAGGTTCTATAGCCATTTCACGGGAGAACTGATCATACTGGCACTCGATTGGCACAGGGGTGAGGTAGGGGAAGAGGTTTTCGGGGTGATCAGCTAGATTATTTACCGAGGGGAAACCTGGGAGCGAAGGTAAATTCAGCTTACTGCCTATTGGATGAGAGCTGCCTGTGAGATATCCAAGCACTGATGACCACTTCACAGCTGGACATACAGGCCTGGAGCTCAGACAAGAGGCCACACTTGACATATCACTTTGGAGCCCATTGCCATGTGAGAATGTGAAGCCCAGGAATGTGTAGGATCTCCAAGGGAGAGAGATGAGCAGAGAGCCCAGAGTCCTAAGAAATGCCAACGCCTAAGAGAGGGACAAAGAAGAGGAAGGTGAGTGAGAAGAAGCAGAGAGAAAGGACCAACAGGGAAACGGCGTGGATGAACAGAGCAGTGGGGCCATGCACTGAGCAGTTCGGAGAGAAGGAAAAGGCATCCATCCCGCCGTCACTGAAACGCTGGGTGCTGCTCTACTTCCTCCCCACCTTCTCGATTTCTGGAAGCATCTGTGAGCAGGAAGGGGTCAAATGGGAGGCAACATAGTAAGAGACTAGGTCTGAAATAAACTTCGCAGTAGACTATGGCAGCGTGGACTGTTCAGGGGCTAGAGGAGGAACCAAGGGCCACAGGAGTGACAAAATGCAAGATTCTAGAATCAGGCCTCAAGGAGTGGCACTCTGTTGTTCAGTCAAAAGTATTTATTTGTCACCTATGAGGTATGGCATTGTTTACAGCAAGGGTCCCCAAACTTTTTACACAGGGGGCCAGTTCACTGTCCCTCAGACCATTGGAGGGCCGTACTATAAAAAAAACTATGAACAAATCCCTATGCACACTGCACATATCTTATTTTAAAGTAAAAAAAAAAAAACAGGAACAAATACAATATTTAAAATAAAGAACAAGTAAATTTAAATCAACAAACTGACCAGTATTTCAATGGGAACTATGCTCCTCTCACTGACCACCAATGAAAGAGGTGCCCCTTCCAGAAGTGCAGCGGGGGCCGGATAAATGGCCTCAGGGGGCCACATGCGGCCCGCGGGCCGTAGTTTGGGGACCCCTGGTTTACAGTGTAGGGGAGAGAGCAGTGACGAAGTTCCAATAAAACAGCCAAGAAAACAGGATGTCCAGCAGAGACACATGCGATGCAAAGGTGGGAAGAAACCAGAAGAAAAAGAAGCATTTTGGAAGGGCCTTCTCCTGGCGTGGCATCTGAGCAGAAAGCTGAAAAGAGTGAGGCAGAGAGCCAAGGATCATGGTAGGGGGAAGCACCTTTGGGCAGAAGGAAGGGTGGGTGCAAAGGCTCTGAGGCAGGAACAAGGTTGGAAAGGTTCAGGAACAGCAAGGCAGTCAGGGTGGTCCTAACGGGAGTGTGGAAAGCAGGGGGTGTCAGAGATGAAGTTGAAGAGCTGGGCTGCGGCCAGGTCAGGGAGTCTTCCAGTTCATGGGAAGAAAGGCAGACTTCAGTACTTGTGATGGGAGGCACAGGATGGATTGAAGCAAGGGAATGGCACGGTCTGATGGATTTTGTAAGAACTCTTCTGACTACGTGAGAAGTGGTGAGGGGGACAGGCTATTGAGAAATAGCAGTAGTCACGGTGAGATAGGAGATGGACGTACCTGGCAGACTTGCGGTTGGATTAGCTGTGGAGTGCCAAGGGAATGAGGGTGTGTGTGTGTGTGCGCGCGTGCGCGCGCGTGTGTGTGTGTGTGTGTGTGTGTGTGTGTGTGTAGACTGGGAAAGCAGACATAGTGTGGAGCAGTGCAGTTTGGGAGGGCGGGGTAGAAATCCAGATGCCTATTCCTACAGGAAATGTAAAACAGACAACGGAGCAGTCAAGCCTGGAGTTTGGGAAAGGATGTGTAACCTACCTGTATTTGGGAGTCATTGGCCAGTATTTGGTATTTACTCCTCGGGCCTAGATGAAATCACTGGGATTGTTGATCCCGGCTGCACATCAGTATACCCAGATAACAAAAAACAAGACAAAAATTTAAAAACTGATAATATTGATGCCCATGAAATTTGAGAGATTTTAAATTAATTAAACTCAAATTAAGACCTAGCCCTGTTTTTTTTAACAGCACAAGCCAGGTGAAGACCCGGCCAGGGCTCCAGGGGTGGAGAAGCAGAGCCCACTGCGCCCGCGGCGGCAGCAGGGGCCGAGGAGAGGTATGGACGTGGGGAAGCGGCTGGGAAGCCCTGGAAGCCAAGCAGAGAGCGTTTTAAGAAGAGGGAAGGATGAACCATGCAGAATACTGCTGCACCTAAGTAAAACGAGGATGGAGGGGCCCAGGCTTCTGACCACGTGAGCAGAAACCGGTTTTTGGAGAAGTGGAAGGATGAGAAGAGCAGCGCGCAGGGGAGACGGCAGGAGAGACAACGGATTGGGGAGCTCCAGCAGAACGGAGGGGAGAGAGCGGGGCTAGCGCTGGAGGGCGTCTTTGGATTGAGGAATCTCGTTCTGCACCTGCTTTTTAAGACAGGTTAAAAAAAAGGCACGGGTTGACACTGATGAGGATGCTCCTTTCTGGAGAAAGCTGATCTTGTGATAGAGGGGCTGTAACTGCAGGAGGACTTGCAGAAGCTGTAGAGAAAAAGCCATGAGGGGCCCTGAACTAATGAATCTGAAATTCCCCTTCAATTGCGAGATAGCTTCATTTTTTATTTTTCAGGGGACGTAATATGTGCTAAAATCACAGAATGGATAGTCTGTAATGGAACTTAATCCAATGTTCAATGTCCAGTGTCCATCTAATCTAGTGTTTCCAACCTTCTTGTCTCATGGCACAGATAAACTCTACTGCTCACAAAAACTAGGGGATATTTTATTGCTTCATATTCATTTTGAAATATCCTCTACTGCTCACAAAAACTAGGGGATATTTTATCACTCCATATTCATTTTGAAATATTCTCCTAAATTTTGTGAGCAGTATAATTACTAAAATTTTGCAGCACACCAAAAAAATAAATATATTTTTGCCAATCTGACAAAAAAAATGGATATAATTTCGATTTGTTCATACTGGGCAACTATTGTTGTGTTGGCTGTTGTCTTTTTTTTTTTTTTTTTGCCAACCTAAGAGAAGAGAGATCAGTGCCCCTGACTAAATAGCCAGGTATTGTATGTTTTCAAAATTCTTGTGCACAGCAGCTGAAAATTTCTGATCTAACTCAGTGTCCACTTCTAGTCCACTGTGGGAATCCCCTGTGTCCAATCCCATTTGTGGTCTTCCTGACAGCCAAAATGGAAGTGAATTCCTACACCTCTTCACTCCCTCCACGAGCTCCCTGATACCAGTCCATGATTTATGATCTCTTTGGACACGCCTTGAACCCAGCCAGAATCCGTTCTTCTGTATTTCAACCCCCGGGCTCTGGTCCTGTGCCTTCAGGATATGCTGAATGTATCCCATTCCTCTTCCATGTCTTTCAAACATTCGCAAACTATTAACTCTTGCCCCGCCCTGTTATTCCAGTACTCCCCAAACCAAACCAGTTCTTTTTACATGTATGTACAAACAGCTTCCAATTCTATGAAGTATCTAGACTGGGGCTACTAATTCACCTAGCTGTTCTTTAGTATGATAAAGGTGTAGACAAACATTTTGGAATAAAGTTATACCAATATATATATACAAATAACCCATAATAACCCTGGTTCCAGGCTATCTCTACTTCAAAGTTCAGGCTTGAGTCATTCATTCCTTAAGCACTAATTTAATTCTCCCCCTCCTCATCCTGTTCCCCAATCCCAACACAGATCAACCCCACCCCCAACACTCACACACATCATATATGCACATTCAGACTGTCAGGAGAATATTTGACCATTTCTTATTAAGCATACCTTGTAATGGTTCTCATAACAATCAAATTTTTAGGAAAAAGTCTCTATACCATAAACTTGGATTAATTTTCTGCAAACATCATACAACGAAAGTCCAAAGTCAGAAGAAAAACCTGAATATGTTTACATAGCCAAATTAAATGCAATTATGAATTAAGTTAAAAACACAGCTACAAAAACCAGGCTTAGATTAAAATTAAAGTATCCCTTGGATTATAGAGTCATTGCTAAAACTCAAGATGAAGAAACAGAATATGTTATTCCAACACAGAAGTTTGGAGCATTCATGCCAAATATTACACGAGCTGTTGCTTGTCTAGTCTTAATTTAAAACATTCTAACCACTAGGTATAATAGGCACCCAGCACCTGAGAGTATTGGCTCAGTACCTCAAACCACACTAGAATAGGCTAAAACAATTTTTAAAGCTATTATAGCAATTAAGGCAAAAATGCATATAGTAGGCCCTGAAATGTCAAAGTATTCATGCAATAGCAAAAAAAGGAAGGAGAAAACTGAAAAAAACTTCTACAGTCATAACCCTAGAGTTAGATATATTAATTTAATTTTAGTATAAAGGGTTGATGTAGAACATTAAAAATACCGGCCCTGGCTGGTTGACTCAGTGGTAGAGCGTCGGCCTGGCGTGCGGAAGTCCCAGGTTCGATTCCTGGCCAGGGCACACAGGAGAGGCGCCCATCTGCTTCTCCACCTCTCCCCCTCTCCTTCCTTTCTGTCTCTCTCTTCCCCTCCCGCAGCTGAGGCTCCATTGGAGCAAAAGATGGCCCGGGCACTGGGGATGGCTCCTTGGCCTCTGCCCCAGGCTCTAGAGTGGCTCTGGTCACGACAGAGCAACGCCCAGATGGGCAGAGCATCACCCCCTGGTGGGCGTGCCGGGTGGATCCCGGTCGGGCGCATGCGGGAGTCTAACTGCCTCCCGGTTTCCAGCTTCAGAAAAATACAAAAAAAAAAAAAAAATACCACTTGAAATCTCTTAATATCCCTTTAAAAGGACAAATATAAAAAAAAAAAAAAGAAAGAAAGAAATGGCAATCAACCACCTGCAGAAGATCAATGAATTCAGAACAACTTCAAAAGCTGTTAAGTACCCACTTCCATCAGTGTTTTGGAAACAAAAACAATTTTGAGTATACTTAATATTTAATTTTATAATTCACTATCTCGATTAAACACTTTAAATTTGACAATGTACACAAGAAAAAGATAACCTACTAATGGCAAAGAATTTTTATGTGTGTCACACTGAAAAACGGTGGAGGGAGAGAAAGTTTGTAATGTTAATTACACAATATAATAAATACATGGCATGGTTAGCCTGCTATGAAAGTACTTCTGAATGTATCAAAATTAAAGAAAATTGCACAGCACTAACGGAAAGAAGAGAAAGAACTCTCCACAACACATAAAATCAGATTTCTTACTGCCCATGTAAACTCACTTTCAAATGGTTCACTACCTAATTTTAGGAAACTCTATATAAGAAAATAAGCAACTCAAAAGCTTGTTTTTTAATTATTTAGCTTGACTTATTTCTATAGGTTTAATTTTCCTAACTTTAGTCTTTTTCCAAACCATTCAAGTACAGTAAAGTTATGGACCCATGGGAATAGATCCTGCTCCCAAAAATCAGAGCCAGGGGGTGCACCAGCCACTAGGACAGGCCAGGACCACTGGGCAGGACAGAAGAGACTCAAGGGAGAGAGGCATCTACTAAGCCACTTCTCTCTCATCTTGCTGGGAGGCCAAAAATGTAAACTTCTACGTGTTATGATGTCCTCACAACAGGCATCTGCATTGCTCTGTCCTATTTCATTTCTTAAGCCTGATTCTTCTAAAACATTGTTTCTCAACCTAGTACTATTGACATTTTGAGCCCGATAATTATATTTGTTAAGTGAAGCTGTCCTGTGCCCAGTTGGTTGTCCATCAACATCTCCGGCTTCGACCCATTAGATGCCCGTAGCACACCACTGACCTACTTGTGACAACCTAAAATGTCTCCAGATATTGCCAAGTGTCCCCTGGGGGTAGAGAAAGGACCAAATTGCCAAGGGCTGAGAGCCACAGTCCTAGAACACTGGGTTTTGCCTACACATTTGGAAGGACCTGAGGACTTTTTGAAAAATACTGACTCCAAGTCTTGCCCCCCCGCCCCCGAGATTTTGATTTAATTCATTTGGGCTAGGTCTTAGGCATCCAAGTTTTGAAGCCAACAGATTCTAATAGGTAGCCAAGTGTGAGATTCTCTTCCCTAGAGTATATCAACGATACTGAGTAAATCTCTGGATCAATATAACACAACACAAAAAGGCGCTGCAGTCCCCCACATTAGAATAGTCCTTAGTACTGGAATCTCCTTGATGACAGTAAACAGAAAAAAAGGAGAAAGGACATGGAGAAAGGGAACTGTAGCTATGATCTGCAAACATTTTTCTCCTTTTGGTTGGTCAGGAACGAGAGCAGAAAGATTTACTTGAATGTTAACACTGCATCTTAAAACACTCCATGGTTTGGGAAGTTCAGAAACCAAGCTTCACAGAGAGGAAAAACAGAGCTCCGTCCCCACAGGGTGACCACGCCAGCCCCACAATGAAGACAACTTTACGGCTGTCACCTCTTTAATGAGCGCCACTCAACCGGCCTTGGACAAAGGCTGAGTTCATTAAAAACAATGAACAATCTGTGGGCTGGCAAGACACCCAGAGAGCCCACAGGGGGACGGAAATCAAGCCCTTCCCAGGAGGTACATGCTCACAGGCGATGGTGTTACCAGGGACCTACCTGGAGGTGACAGCAAAGCTTGACACCTGTACAAAAGCTCCATGGCCATGAGTAGCGGGCAGTCTTCCCTCCTGCCTGTTACACCCCACGTCAGAGTCCTCAGTCCGTTCAGCAAAGTGGGCCCAGTTCCAGTTTCTGCAGAGAACGGCCTGGCAGAGCCCCCGAGGGCACTGCTCCCCAAGCTTGTCTCTGGCTGAGGCAGGAGAGTAGAAAACGTAGGAAAAGTCCTTGGCAAGGAAAATGGGGAAACTGAATAAACTGGCCCAGCAAATCAGATACACAATGTCACCTCCTTAGAGATAACATCTAGGCCTTAGTTGTATTGAGCTCCAGGCCCAGAAAAGCAGCAAAACCAGGTGGGCAGCACCAGGACCAGCTACATGACTAATGACTGCCTGCCCCGGGGCTCATGAGTCAGTAGACACCGGACCCTGAATGAGGACACCTGGAAAAGCTGATGAATATTTTATTAAAATCCTCTCCAGTCTGACCTGTGGCACAGTGGGTTAAAGGTCGGGGGTTCAAAATCTGGGGCTTGCCTGGTTAAGGCACATATAGGAGTTGATGCTTCCTGCTCCTCCCCCTCTTCTCTCTCTCTCAAATGAATGAATAAATAAATAAATTAATTAATTAATAAAAAAAATTCTCTCCTAAACTTTAAAAACCCTCAAAACAAAGGACGCGGTGCACTCTCCTTCCCAGGAGCACACCGTGCCTCGCCCTTCCCCTTTCCTCTCGTCTTCCTCCACACATGTGTATCTCCAGAACTTTAAGGTTCCCAGGAGACTTGCAATCAGGGGAGTAATGGGCAGAGGCAGCTCATGCAGGTACCTTCCCGAACCTGTCTCCAAGGCCCCCTTTCCTCTGACTTCCCACTGAGCCAAAGCAACCCTGCCTAGGCTCTCCAATTGCTTCTTCTGTCCCATACCCTTCCTTGTTTCCATTGTCCCAGCTTTAATGAACAAACTCACAAAATCACCAGGACTCGACTTGAATTGTGAAATTTTTTCTGCATAACATCAAGAACGCTCACACAACCGGTGGCCCTAGGCAGACTCGAAGGGCCAGGTCCTCTTTTCCGGTAACATGCCTATGGCTTCCCCATCAACCATGTGCCAGCCTACTCGTTATGCTAACAGATTGACTGCTGTGTCTTTAATTAGAAAAAAAGCAAGTTGACACATACATGCATTCACACATGGTAGAGATCCTTTTCGTAGTTCAGGAACAATAATAATCAGCAACTTGTTTCTGATGCATATGACCCAGGACACACTATAAAAGAGATGCATTACTGTTCCCATTTGAAAGACAAGGTTATTGAGGCTTAGGCAGTTTAAGAAACTTAACTAAGGCAAAATCAGAACTTGTACCCATTTCTTTCTGGCACCAAAGCCCATGCTCTTAACCAGGCATCCCCAAACTACAGCCCGCGGGCCGCATGTGGCCCCCTGAGGCCATTTATCCGGCCCCCCGCCACACTTCCGAAAGGGGCACCTCTTTCATTGGTGGTCAGTGAGAGGAGCACTGTATGTGGCGGCCCTCCAACCGTCTGAGGGACAGTGAACTGGCCCCTTGTGTAAAAAGTTTGGGGACCCCTGCAGTCTTAACCATCATGCAATATTGCCTCCCTGGTTCTGCAAGAACCCAAAACAGTGACTTGACCTCCACTTAATGTGAATGTTTCAAGTTCTCTCTGATTTGGGTTAGAAATGCTGGATTAGGAGAACATTTCCTAGACACAGAGAGTGTGCATGATATGCAAATTTTGTTCTAGACATCATCATGAAGACGACAGGGCATTCAGAACCTGACTTAAGTTAATCCTGGAGTTCAGAGTTGACTCCTCACACTCGCTTTGCTTCACTGACTCTTCTTTCAAGCCCCCCCCCCCCCTTCATGCTGTTTTCCTTGCTAGACCACTCATTTCTTACTCTTGGATTTGCAAGTGCCTCTGAGCTGGCTCAGCCCCACTCACTTCATTGTAACCCATCTTGCACCAGATGTCAAATCTCCTTTCAACGCCACTTTCAACTTGTCCCTCTTCTGCTCAAAAATCTTCAAGTCCCTCTTTTTGATGGCCCAATTCTTCAGCACAATTCTGAAGACTCCTTTTCTCAGATCTGATACTAACCAGCCAGCGTTTTCCTTACTATTTCTCACTATGAAACCTCAAAATTCTAGTCTGACCAACTTCCACTATCTTCCACACACACACACTCTGCTCACACCAACTTCTGTGACCTGGCTCTGAGAGTCCCATCCTCCAGGTCTGAATCAAGACCCACTCCCCGACTTTGAATCCTTCATTGCATTCATTTGTCACACACACACACACACACACACACACACACACACACACACACACTTACATGAAAAATAAGGTATAACTAGCAGACTGAGACAGTCTCACCCTTGGATCTAGGGTGCTCTCCCCTCCCCAAAATTTATTAAGCAGTGCCAAGTATTGTTTTAGTTGTTAGAGATAGACTAGCGAGTCCAAAAGATAAAGTTCCCATACTCCTGGAGTCTTCCTTCTCCTGATGTTTAATGGCCAAATCAACCTTTCCCAACCCAGCATGTCAAGGAAACCCACTGGTGTTTATAAGGGAGAGATATATAGAGAAACCTCCTATAAATGATGGGAAAAGTTGATTTTATTAGTAGTTTGAAAGTTCCCAGAGGGCACGTACTATTTCTATGAGCATTTATTCATTCCACAGCCATTACTGAATGGCTCTATTAGGCAGACCCTGTCCCACTTGCTGAAGACTCATGAGTGAACAAAACAGACACCACCACTATACTACAATGCCTCTATATATGTATACTAATTACAGTTGAAGAAATTTATCTACAGTGTGGAAAACTAACTTAATTTTGTTCTTGACATTAATCCCAGATTTCACACATAAATGCTTAGCACTCAAATATTTGTTGAATAAGTCAATGCATACAATTTAGCACTTAATTTACAAGCTAAGCTATACACATAAAAATGGTTCATGTGCAGCCCTGGCCAGTTGGCTCAGTGGTAGAGCGTTGGCACGGCGTGTGGATGTCCCAGGTTCGATTGCAGGTCAGGTCACACAGGAGAAGCACTCATCTGCTTCTCCACCCCTCCTCACTTCTCTCTCTTTCTTTCTTATCCTTCCCTCCTGCAGCCATGATTCAACTGGAATGAGTTGGCCCCGGCAGGGTCGGCAAACTTTTTATAAAAACCACCCACTTTTGCAGTGCTGGTCAACCTGGTCCCTACCGTGCAACCAAACAGCACCGCGATTGGCCCATCATGAAAGCTGGAACGCCCACTAGTGGGCGGTAGGGACCAGATCTACCAGCACTGCAAAAGTGGGCGGTTTTTATAAAAAGTTTGACAACTCCGTGGCTCCAGTTGCAAAGGAGCAAGGGCCCCAGATGGGCAAAACACCACCCCCTAGTGGGGCTTGCTGGGTGGATCCCAGTCTGGGTGCATAGGAAAGTCTGTCTCTGCCTCCCCTCCTCTCACTAAAAAAAAATGGTTCATGTACTTGAGCCCTGTCCTCCCAGAGGATGTATCCTTCTGAAGCAGAAAGATGTTGCTCTTACATGTACCAAATAAAACCACACATCTTAAGGCTGCTTCATAACATACAATCTCAGAATTTAAAAGTAGCATACATGTCTCTGTAGATAACATGAGCTTATATACAGAAAATCCTAAACAGTCCACCAAAAAACCGTAAAGACAGTAAATTTCCAGGACACAAAATCAACATAAGAAAATCAATTGTGTTTCTGAACATTACCAAGGAATTGTCTGAGAATGATATAATAAAGAAAACAATCCTATTTAAATAGTATCAAAAACAATAAAATATTTAGGAATAAATTTAAGCAAGGAGGTGAAGGATCTGTATACTGGAAACTAGAAGACATTTATGAAGAAATTGAAGAAGACACAAACAAATGGAAGGATATCCTGCATTCAGCAGATTGGGAGAATTAACAGTGTTAAAATGTCTATACTATCCAAAGCCATCTATAGATTCCATGCAATCCCTGTCAAGATCCCAATACCATTTTTTACAGAAATAGAAAAACAAAGTCCCAAAATTTGTACGTAACTACCAAGCAATTCTAAGAAAACAAAAGATGGAGGCATCACATTTCCTGATTTCAAACAATATTAAAAAGCTATAGTAATCAAAATGTATGATACTGGCATAAAAACAGATACATAAACCAATGGAACAGAATTGAGGGCCCAGAAATAAACCCATGCATACACAGTCAACTAATATTTGACAAGGGAGCCAAGAATACTTAATAGGGAAAAGATACTCTCTTCAACAAATGATGCTGAGAAACTGAATATGCACATGCAAAAGAAAGAAAATGGACCCCAATTTTACAACATTCACAAAAATGAACTCGAATGGATAATATACGTAAATGTAAGACTTGAAAACATAAAATCCCTAGAAGAAAGCATAGGGGATAAACTCCTCAACGTTAGTCCTGCTGGTCTTGGTAATGATTTCATGGTTATGACACCAGATGCACAAATAACAAAGGAAAAAAAAAAATTTTTTAAGTGGAAGCAGGGAGGCAGAGAGACAGACTTCTGCATGTGACCTGACTGGGATCCACCTGGCAAGCCCTCTACCTGGGAGGATGCTCTGCCCATCTCGAGCTGCTGCTTCATTGCTCAATAACCAAGCTATTTCAGTGCCTGAGGCAAGGCCATGGAGTCATCCTCAGTACCCGGGGCCAACTTTGCTCCAACCCTTAGAGCCATGGCTGTGGGGGAGGGAGGGAGGGAGGAGAGGGAGAGAGAGAGAGAGAGAGAGAGAGAGAGAGAGAGAAGGGGGAGGGGTGAGAAGCAAATGGTGCTTCTCCTGTGTGCCCTGACCGGGAGTCGAACCCAGGACTTCCACATGTCAGGTTGACATTCTACTGCTGAGCCAATGGGCCAGGACCCAAAGCAAAAATTTTTGAAAGCAAATTACATCAAACTAAAAAGCTCTGCACAGCCTGACCTGGCAGTGGCTCAGTAGATAAAGCATCAGACTGGGAATGTGGAGGACCCAGGTTCAGAACCCCAAGGTAGCTAGCTTGAGCACGGGCTCATTTGGCTTGAGTGCAGGCTCACCAGCTTGAGCGCAGGATCGCTGGCT
Organism: Saccopteryx leptura; assembly: GCF_036850995.1. Lineage (NCBI taxonomy): Eukaryota > Metazoa > Chordata > Mammalia > Chiroptera > Emballonuridae > Saccopteryx > Saccopteryx leptura. Next base: position 177,363,960 of record NC_089506.1, on the reverse strand, counting down.
TGAGCCAGGGGTCACTTGCTCTGTTGTAGCCCCCTCCCCCACCCCCCGTCAAGGCACATATGGGAAGGCAATCACTGAACAACTAAGGAGCTGCAACAAAGAATTGATGCTTCTCATCTCTCTCCCTTCCTGTCTGTCCCTATCTGTCTCTCTCTGACTCTCTCTCTGTCTCTGTCAAAATAAACAAACAAATAAATAAATAAATCAACAAAATGATAAATCAATCTATGGAATGGGAGAAAATATTTGCAAACCATATATCGTATCTGAGAAGGTATTGATATCCAAACTTTGTAAGGAATACACACAACTCAACAGTAAAAAAAAAGAAAAACCCTGAAGAGGCACTTTCTAAAGATATTTAAATGACAAACAGGTACATGTAAAGGTGCTTAGCATCACTGACCATTAGGGAAATTCAAATCGTAACCGCTGAGGTCTTACCTCACACCTGTTTCCCCCAATCCCCTCTTGCAAAGTTAAATGCCAAATAAGCATGCCTACCCCTTGCCCCACTAACCTCCCTCTTAGTTAAACAAGGTATTATACACATTCCTTTGGAATTTCATAACATATCGTCATCATCTTTCAAAGTCAACAGATAGTTCTTCTGCTTTCAGTCATGGTTCAACAGGAGCTCATCACGTGGCAGCACCCCAACTAAGTTAGCCTTAGTTAAACTAGGTTTGCTTAAGTTAGATCATCATTTAAAAGGTTTCTGGTTTTTTTCTATTACATGTATTATTGCAGTGGCTATCCTAAGAATACATGTGAACATATACGTTCTTGCCTGTGTCCAATTATTAACGAAGAATAAGTTCCTAGAAGTGGAATGGCTGGGTCAAACGGGACGCGTGTTTTAAATTTTAATGTAGAGGTTGCCAGCTTACAGCCCTATCGGTAGTGTTTGAGATTGGGAATGCCCCTGTTTGCCCGCTTCCCTCCCACCCTGGGCTTTATCACTCAGCCTATCAGATAACAGGCATGCAAAATGATAGCCCTTCAAAGCACACAGACCTGGTACTGCTCTGTAGTTACCTAACGTTTTCCCTCTGATAAACATAATGCCTGGGCTCCCACTGAAAATGTTCCAGATAAGAATGTCATTTATACTGATTCTGAGTTGTTATGATTACAAGGTTACTAGCTAGTGCTATTTTCAACAATCCATACCAGGACACTAAATCTATTTTTGCCCAACAAAAAGAGCCCAGGGGGAGAAAGTGAAATAGAAAGGATACAGAAGAAAGGATTCAAAGAGGGGAGGGGTGGTTCTTTAAGGATCTGATGGAAACTGGATGAAGAAACACTTTGCCATGAAGAAGCCAGTACTGCATTTGGCAATCACCCTGCGGAAACAACAGAAGTGACATGTGTTGACCCTCAAAAGGACCACAGGGTCCTGTGGACATACTATTCCTCTGCTTAATACTCAGACTCCGCCAACCAGAGCTCTGTTCCTTCCTCCTTCCTGAGTGAACACCCACACGGTCCCCCATCAGCACCTCATACTGATCTGACTCCGTTTTTGCTATCACCTAATTCCCCCACCCCATTCATATAAAAGGGTTTATTCATTCGGTCCTGAATTTTCATTTTAGCTTTCAAAATTCATGTTGCCATTTTCCCCTTTTGTTCCCTTTAAAATGAACACCACCAAACAAAGCTAGGGATATTTAAGCCTTTGGGATATGTTTTTGTTGAAAAACTTTTAAGTGGATCTTGGAGAACATATTAATAGAAAGGGGAGGAAAAGGAGAACGAAGGGAAGGGCGAACCCCTATTTTCATAGCATTTTCATCAACCTTAAAGATGAGGCATTGGGCCTGAGCGGCTCTGGTTCTCTCCCCTATTGGAGTTTTCTGAGGACTTCCTTCCCTTCACTAGGGAGAGTTGTCCAGTAACCCTTAGGGGGAACCGCCTTTGCTGACAGCCTCGGACCTTTCCCAACAGTGTCCCCTGCTGGAGTTACTGTCCTGGGGGAAGGTTCAGCCTCAGTGAGGGCGGGGGTTTCTCTTTCCTGGACCCTCGCAGGATGGCCCCACAGACTCTCCGGTCTTTGTGCGCTGCCCACCAGAGACTGTGCCAGGGCGGGGGGTTCTCTTTCCTGGACCCTCGCAGGACGGCCCCACAGACTCTCCGGTCTTTGTGCGCTGCCCCCCAGAGACTGTGCCAGGGCGGGGGGTTCTCTTTCCTGGACCCTCGCAGGACGGCCCCACAGACTCTCCGGTCTTTGTGTGTTGCCCCCCAGAGACTGTGCCAGCCCTGCGGCCCACCGAAGGCATCTTACCTGTGGGTGGCGCTGAGGAGTAACACTTATTTTTCTCACCTTGGCAAAGGCATCTGAGTTCTGAGAGATACAGTGACCCTCGGGGCAGCTAGTGATTGCTGTCCCTCTAAAATCCAGCTCCTTAGGAAAGGAACCTCTCCCGCAAAAGAAACCTAAGGCTAACAGAAGGAGGGAGGAAGAACAGCCGCCTGCTGCAATCCCACCACGTGCCAGGCGTTTCAGTCGGGTTATCCAGGCAGGCCTCCCGCAACCCTGTGTGCCTGCTGCGATTTCTTCCCACTTTCAGTGGGAAAACCTCAAAGTCACTTCAGATTAAAAGACATGAAGCAGCTTGACCAGCTGAGGCCTCAGCCTTGGGGAGCATTAGAGCTGAAATGCAGGTAACCGCCTGCCGCAGGCTTCCTGGGCTCACACAGCACTCCTATCAAGGTGGAGAGCAGAACTTCCCTGGTTAAGCTCCATTGACCCCTAGCAGCCCCGCGTGGGCTCTGGGGCTGTCAGCATGTCCTCACACTGGGTGGTGTGTCCTTTGCCCTGAGACTGGGGGCCTCCCATTTTGCTCCTCTGACAGTCTGAACACTGCTGCTTCTCTCTCCTGGAGACCGACCCTTCCTCGTCCTTACCCAATTTCCTCTCCTGTTATCTTTTCATTAGTCTTAAGAAGCATCTTGTTAACACATCATTTAAATAACTGTTGAAAGGGACTCACTTTCAGATAATGTACTAGAATGATCCACAGCTGTCCTTGGTTACCAAGCCTCCCCCTCCGCCCACCCCAAACTTTCATCAGATTCACAGAACGGTCCATTACAAAAGAAGTTGAGAACCACTGAGGAACACCTGCACAAAGTCTTCTTTTCCTTTAAGAAATAAAAACAAACTAACTAGAGTGCTCTAAGTGTCTTGCATGGGTATCCATTCAGAGACTCAGAGGCACCCACAGATGAAGTGGGCGCATTTCATCTTGGTCCAATAAAATGACTACTTGCCACTCACGGTGAGAAAGTAGAACACTAATGCACGTTGCAGAGGCTTTTAATACATAGGAAGGAAGTTGTGGTTGGAGCAGAGGAGGAAACTGCAGAAAAGGACTTTGATCTTTGTATTTCACAAAAAAAGCAACTGAAAATGTAAAATAACTGTTTCCTTCCATACCAGTTGACAGTTAACAAGAAAAGTTTAACAATTTTATCACACATATGCACAACCGCTTTTACTTTTCTGCATACGGGATTGGGGTATGATAGATAACTGCAAAGAAAAGGGAGGCAATTTCTATGGGGCATAGAGGGGGCACCCTGCCAGTGTGTGATTAGAACAGTCTGAAGGAAGACCAAACAAGCTAAGGCAAACAAGAATATTTATTAAGTGCCGACTGTTTAAGACCTGCTCCCAAGGCCGTCCCTGATGTAATGGAAGCCTTTCGGTGCCAAGAGGCAGGAGAGCACAGCCTGCATGATGCACTGCACACCAGCTGGGGATCTAAAAAAATAAAGGTGGAGGAAGAGTCCTGGTTTAATTTCAAACCCAATTAAACAGGAGAAACAGATGTGAGGGACCAGACTTGCCAGCGCCGAGCCCCTGGGAAATGACGCAGGTGACCCCGTGAGCGTTCGCAGGTGGAAGACTGCTGGAGGAGCAGCAGCAGGACCGGAGGGAAGCCCGTCACTCGCAGCCAAGCTAGCCCTGCATGACTCAAGTGCGCCTCCAGATCTGCCATATTCACGTAATATTATTTTAATGTCAATTCTCATTTGGGCGTAATACACAAAATACCATGTGTTAAGCCATAAGAAGTTTCCTTCTCTGGAACTTAAGGGGGTTGGAGTCAGTTTCTAAATCCTACAGGTCTAAGTGACATGGCATTAGTATTTCTCAAGGTTCTGCTTGTGACTCGACTTTTCCTTGAACAGGGGCTCTGCAGGAAATGCAAGTTTACTTCCAGATGACAAGGGCAGACTCTAAAGCAGAGTAGTAGCCGCTGATCAACTCGGCCTGCAAAAGTCTGCCTTGAGTCCAGGACAGCGCTGATGGGGAAATAAGTAAATTCCTCATTAAATTAGAATAAGAATGCTTTCCAAATAAGTCTTGGAAAGACTTATACATACCCTTACTAAAATGTATTTTGTATTTTCTAATTCCAATTATATTTTGAATTTGTAATTCCAAAAAGGCATTGAGCATAAGATACACTACCTAATAACAGGGGTTCCAGGGGAAGGGCTATGCTATCATCTGCATACATCTCCAATTGAGAACTGTATTTTTTTAATGAAAAATATGCATCGAAAAATTGTGGTATGAATGGAAAACTGTAGATAAGCTTAACTACGTGTGTCTATCCACCTTTCCAGAAACTTTCTCTCCTGGGGATCCTGGAAGAAGCTATTCAACTGTGTGTTTGGTTCCTTCCGAATGCTGCAAACACAGGAGCTAGTGAGAGTCTTACAGACGGTGTACCAAAAAAAAGTATTGTGTGCATACCTTTTGACCCAACAATTCCACTCCTAGAAACCTGTCTTACAGATATAATTACTTGTTTACAGTGACATAAACAAGAATGTTGACTGAAGCATTATTTAAAATATAAAAACCTATAAACAGACGTGAGGCACTGAGAATCGCAGTGCACATGGTCGCAGTGACTGGTGCGGGGATGAATCAGTTGTGAGACATGGGAGCTGCTGACCCAGCGGGCGGCCCACCAACAGGTCAACATTGTAGCAGGCGCTGGAGTGCGGGAGTCCCGAACTGGCTCCATCATAGATCTCAATGCCACTGAGCCCTGTCACCAGTCAGCAAAGCTGCACTCGGAGCATACCCTCACTCTGTGCTGTCTCTCCAACGGAGTCCACCTCTGGGCCATGGCAATTAGGGATTAGCCAAAAAGAATATGTGTATTACACACAGACATAGACAACAGTGTGGTGATAGCCAGAGGGTGGGGGGTAGGTGGAGGTGTGTGAGGAGGGGATGGAAATGGGAATGGAAGGAGACTTTGCTTGGGGTGATGGGCATAGGATGTGGTGTGCAGATGATGTTTTGTTGAGTAGTATACTTAAAATCTGTATGGTTTTGTGAACTAACATCACCCCGATAAATTCAATAAAAATATTGTTCAGAGTCTTGTAAATGTTATTTTAATAATCCCTTTAAATTTTATCTATTGCTGTTACCTCTAGAACAGCAGTTCTCAACCTGTGGGTTGCGACCCCAGTGAAGGTCGAACGACCAAAACACAGGGGTTGCCTAAAGCCATTGGATAATACATATTTTATGGGTCGCGACCGTGGCGGGGGTCGAAAGACCAAAACACAGGGGTCGCCTAAAGCCATCGGAAATACATATTTTATTTAAAAATGTATTGTATAATAAATATGTATTTTCCGATGGCTTTAGGCGACCCCTGTGTTTCGGTCGTTCGACCCCTGCCAGAGTCGCGACCCACAGGTTGAGAACCGCTACTCTAGAAATATGATTTATTTAGATTGCTAATCCCACTCACTCAGGAAATGCTAAGAGGTTCTGTGGGGAAATGAAGCTTCTTAAGTGTACACTTTCTCCTTTACCTTTGCTGATATTGTGGCAGAATTTTTCTTATTCCTTGTGAGGCAGCAGTTGACAGAGGTTTTCATCCTTACAATCCTGTCCCATGGTATTTAAGATAAAAAAAAATTACAACCGTTAACAGATTCTTGCTCAATAGCTTATGTCTGTCGTGTCATTAGATGAGGATACCACGGAGCCCACTAGTCCACGTATGACAATTTGAAATGTATACTGCATAATTTTATCTTGCATTGAAACCCTTTTAGATATTTCAGCATTTGTAGGTAAAAGTCCTCATTCTATTAAAAAATGAATTGATAATTTCAGGCTACTTGTGGTATGTTGGAATCATGGTCTTTGTTCTCACACTCCCCACAACACAGTAACAAGATTTGGAAAATGAGGCAGAATATAACTGAAACGCATGCCTTCAGGACTTTGCCTAGGGTTGCACCATGAATCATAGCAGAGAAAGAGTTCGGGTTTCCCTGTGGGCCACTGAGGGCTGGAAGTTTCCAGAAGGTCATCACTACCTTCTATAGTGGTCAACACTCGAATCTCGTCCCCACAAGCTCCTTTCCCAGGCAATTCAGACTGTGTTCAAGAGACACTTGGGATTTTTCTTACTAACCAAGGTAAGATTAGAAGGGATCACATCAAAACTGATGACAAATGATAGGAGTTAGTCACGTTAGACAGAAGACTTTTAAATGCCAGTCTGGCCCTGGCCGGGTGGGTCATCACATGGAGCATCATCCAGGTGTGCTGAGGTCGTTGTTCGAGCCCCAGTCAGGGCACGTACAAGCAATCAATGAGTGTACAACTAAGTGAAACAACAAGGTTGATGTTTCTCTCTCTCTCCCTTCCTTCCTTTCTCTCTCTCTCTCTCTCAAATCACTGGAAAAAAATTTTTTTAAAGGTTCCACTTAATAAATAAATAAATAAATGCCTATCTGGTACAGCCCTTGTTTCAGACCAGCTGAACTTAGTGGGCTCATGGGGCATCACTGTATTCATTCATTCATTCATTCATTCGTCCCCTTAAACCCAGCAGCCCACTGTGTGCCCTCGCTTGGCCCAGTCACTGCCGACAGTCGGCAGTGAGTATAATGATTCAGTTTGTGCAGCCAGCATACCTGGGATCACATCCTACTTCTACCAATCCGTGGCAGCAAAACCTTAGGTGAGCTGTGCAATGTTCCGTGACTCAGTTTACTCATCCTTAAAACAGAGATAATAACAGCACCTACTGTAAAGTGTTGCTTGAGGATTAAATGAGTTAATACAAATAAAAGAGCCAAGGATTTAGTACCTGCTCAACAAATGCTAGCAATTATGATTATTGTCAGTGGGGTAGGCAGGCCAGTAGACCCACAATTGGAGTACCTACAGTAAGTCCTGCAGAGATGCCCTGGAGGAATGCAGAGGAGAAGCACTTAATTCATACAGGGCAGCTAGGCTACGGGGGAGAGGGGCATGCTGGGAGCATCTCAAAGTGGGAGCCCAGAGGAATCAGCCTGATGAAGACAGGCGCTCCAAGCAGAAGAAGCAGTATGTGTAAAAGTTCAGATTCAACTAACTATACAAAGTCGTTCAAAACAGCTGAAGCACAGAGTGCCTTCAGAAGAGGGAAAGGAAATGAGGCTAGAAAGTTGGACTGCAACCAGATTATGAGGCCTATAATATGTTAGGTGATGGAATTTGAGTGAACTTGATCCTGAAAACAGGGAGAGTAATTTTGAGAATTTCAAACTGGGGGATGACAAGGTGATATTTGTCTCTTGGAAAGGTCCCTTGAGCCATTGGGAGGAAGACCCAAAAAGGGCAGTCTCTATTATTATACTCAGAAGATAGAAAACGGTTGAGAAAATTTCCATTCAAACTAGTTGAAATGTTGACACTTATAAACCACTTACCTGGTAAATATACTTAGGTAAAATATTCACTCCCTAACAATGGTGGGAAACCATTGCACAAGGGGCCAGAAACTAAACATGGTTGTTTTGTATTTACTCATACTACAAGGTTCACTTAACATGACCGGCGAGAACTCCCGGGAAGGGTGACCATCGGAGGAACGCTTCCTGCCTCTGCCTCTGCTGGGGAGAAGCTCGCCCTCCCTCCCCACTGCTTTCTGTTGTTGTCATGGTTACTCTAATTCCTTAGCACACACTGCATGAAACTTCTATTTGAACTTGACTTGTTTTCCCTCTCTGTTTTGTTTGTCTAATGCAAGCATTCATTCCTCTGGTCTCCATGCCATCATACAATGCTTTGGCTTCACTTCACCCTGGCAGCCCATGAACACAGTAGGGGAAGTCCCACCTCCAGTGTTGGAGGGCTCTGAGATTCAAGTCAAGAAGCATAGTTACAGTGACCCACAAGGGGCACATGTGTGTCTAACTGAGCCCAGCTCAGAGTACACAGCAGTGCCCTCCCTGAGGCCAGGACAGCAGAGGGAGGAGGAAGGAGGTGTTTTCTGGGTAACATGTTATCAACAGAAAAAACACTAACTGGGAACCAATCCCCTAGCTTTGGAACTCTGAGCATTTACTACCAGACAGCACACACTTGAAATAAAACTCGATGCTCGTTAAAGTGAGCATATTCTTAATGATCTCACTGGTGTGGGTAACAGAAAACGAAGAAGTTATCTCTAACCAAACTGGAATGTTTATTCTGGCTGCAGACCTGTTCCCCTAAAGGAATTCACTGGGAAACCAGACCCCAGTCCTCACTTCCTTAGTCTGTGGTTCTGCTCTGTCGGGCTCAGGGGCGCTGGTTGGAGGAGTCCGTTTTTCTCAGAAAAGAGAAATAGAAGCGAGAGAGGCAGACATGACAGGTGGGTCTTTCCAAGCGAAGTACTAAAACACAATAAAATCAAGTGAATCGAGGCAGAAATTACAGTTTTAATGGCTCAAAGTGTAACAATTTCCAATATCAAATCTCCACCCAGAAGTGGGAAATCCCAATTAGGAGGAATCTTTTCTTCAATGCTGATGCAAAATCAAGGCAGGAAGAAAATCCAGGAATGTTTTCACTTTTCCCCTTTTCTCCTCAGCATTGGACAGGAGAGCTGCTCTGCTTTGCTGTTTTGGATTTTCTGTGTTTCTGTAAGTGAACCATCTTAGTTATATGCTTTGCATTCTGTATGTGCTGTGACCGGGCAAGCTGGAGCTTTGAACCAGTGACCTCTGCTTTTCAGATTGAGGCTTTATCCACTGTGCTATCACAGGCCTAGTTATATAATTTAAGTGTTAATTAAGAATGGAGCCTGACCTGTGGTGGCGCAGTGGATAAAGTGTTGACCTGGAAATGCTGAGGTCACCGGTTCGAAACCCTGGGCTTACCTGGTCAAGGCACATATGGGAGTTGATGCTTCCAGCTCCTCCCCCCTTCTCTCTCTCTCTGTCTCTCTCTCTCCCTCTCTCTGTCTTCTTTAAAAATGAATAATAAATAAAATAAAATTAATTAAAAAAAAAAAAGAATGGAAATTAATGCACTGATTCAACTAGCCCTGATGACAAGATGGTCATGTGAGAAACACCCTCCAGAGTAGCTCATAAAAAGTCCACTAAAAGACTATGGGAAAAATGGAGGAGGAGGCTATGGAAAATCAGCTGCTTCCCTCTTGATGAAGGCAAATAATGTGATAGTTCCGCAGAATCAATTCTCAACAGAAACTGAAGTTGTTTTCAATCCATCCTTCCTAAAGGAGGGTGAATTTTTGTTAAAATTTACCCAGTGATTACCAGAAAACATACTAGATATAAAATAAACTAGGCACTGTTCTCTAGAAATTATTTTCTCTAATAAAAGAATGACAATATTTCTGGATTACTTCCCTTGGAATGTAAGCCTTGTGAGTCTGTCTCTGAGAGCTCAAGGATCTTCCAGTCAATAAAAGATCAGTATGCATTTACAGAAAAGCTACATATTGGAACTAAATGACTTGAACATACAATAGGTGGTTTGAAGCTCCAGTTTAATGCATTGGCTAATCTGACCCCAAACAGGTCACCAAATTTGGTTCTATGATGTTCATCCTATACCTAGTGAGTGAATAGCCAATCCTTCCTTTCTTTGATATGCTAAAAAGGGGGACTGAAACAACCAAAAATATTTCAGAGCTGGATGGGACCTTAAAAGTTATGTCATCTAGCGTCGGCCTAGCGTGCAGAGGACCCAGGTTCGATTCCCGGCCAGGGCACACAGGAGAAGCGCCCATTTGCTTCTCCACCCCTCCACCGCGCTTTCCTCTCTGTTTCTCTCTTCCCCTCCCGCAGCCAAGGCTCCATTGGAGCAAAGATGGCCCGGGCGCTGGGGATGGCTCTGTGGCCTCTGCCTCAGGCGCTAGAGTGGCTCTGGTCGCAACATGGCGACGCCCAGGATGGGCAGAGCATCACCCCCTGGTGGGCAGAGCGTCGCCCCTGGTGGGCGTGCCGGGTGGATCCCGGTCGGGCGCATGTGGGAGTCTGTCTGACTGTCTCTCCCTGTTTCCAGCTTCAGAAAAATGAAAAAAAAAAAAAAAATTATGTCATCTAAGTGGTGTCTTCTTTCTTGAAGATCAACTGGAAAATTCCTAGGAACACCTATCTCACTCTCTCCAGTTCCTGGAATCTCGTTTTCCATATCTTTCCCAGGATAAAACACTTAGATGAGCTATTGAAGCCATAAGAAATTAGCATTTATGGTACCTTAAAAATTATTATACACCTTAACACTTCCAGGTCAGTTTCCATTTCTTTTCCACATAAAGATGATTTGTTAAAAATCTTTAAAAATTGTAAATCAGAGTTCTATGGAAAAATTCATTCTACCCATATTCCACGAGGGCCTACTACATGCCAGATATGAAAGTGGGTGATGAGACACAAAGATGGGACCCCAAGGTCTCCATCCTGAAGGAACTGGGGCATATAAATAACTGATAAAATCACATATAACTGAGGCATTAGAAAACGTCATGAAAATCCAGAGAAGGAAGCAGATGATGCTCCTGAGTGAGGGAAGACCAGAAAGGCTTCCTATAGATGACATTTCACTGGGGCTTTGAAGGCTGAATAGGAGTTGGCCCAAGATAGAAGGAGGACCAGGAAATTATAGTCAGTAGGAACCAATCAATCCACAGATGAGTAAGAACTGTGTAGATTCCAGATGGCATGAGAATAGAGTGCCCAATGGGGAACTTTGGGAGAAAGGAAAGCAAGATGGGGTAAAGCAAAACATGAGGAGCTCTGAACACCACACTAAAGAGTTCAGCCTTCAGTCTGTAGGTAGTGCAGGACCACTGATGGTTTTTACACACAGAAGTAACGCAACTGGTGGCAAGTCCAAGAATGGACTGGAAGCTGGGAGACCAGTGAGCGAGAAGACATAATAATTCTGCTAATAAAGAAGGACCTGGGCCTGACCTGTGGTGGCGCAGTGGATAAAGCGTCGACCTGGAAATGCTGAGGTCGCCGGTTCGAAACCCTGGGCTTGCCTGGTCAAGGCACATATGGGAGTTGATGCTTCCAGCTCCTCCCCCCTTCTCTCTCTCTGTCTCTCTATCTGTCTCTCTGCCTCTCTGTCTCTCTCTCTCTTCCTCTCTCTCCTCTCTAAAAATGAATAAATAAAATAAAATTAAAAAAAAAGAAGGACCTGAATTCTGAAATCCAAAAACTATCTCAATGACCTTCAAAACAAAGCTTGGGACCCATCTGTAATGTTTTTAGTACAGGACAGCCCCAAACTCGAGCACCTTGGAGATGGTTGCTGTCATTACCTGGCATCAACACTGGCAGTCCTTCTCTCCAGAAGACCACCACCTCCTCCTCCTCACGTGGACTCCACAAAGGAAGCATGTGATGGAGGTCAGACAGAGGTTTGTGGGAGAAAGGCTTTGGCAGAAAGCATGTCCCAATACAACCAGGAGAATAAAATTGGTGAGAGCACAGCCTGTAGCATCACAGGCAGTCCCGGCACTAACGCTGACCAGCTGCTTAATCTCCGGCAAGTTATTCAGCCTCTCTGTGCCTCAACTTTCCTCACCATAAAATGGGGACAAAAAAATTACCTTCTTCAGAATGTTGACATGAGGTCTCAAAACAGATCCTTATATAAGAACACAGTGAGTGAGGAAAAAAACAATCACTTTTATACTCCTGTTTGACCACAGACTGCATCTGGAATGAAATATTGCTTCTAATGTTCAAGCATAAAAAAATCCCAGCTCGCCCTGGCTGGCTGGCTCAGTGGTACAGCATTGGCCCAGCGTGTCGAAGTCCCAAGTTCTATTCCTGGACAGGGCACACAGGAGAAGCACCCATCTACTTCTCTATCCTTCTCCCTCTCCTTTCTCTCTCTCTCTTCCCCTCCTGCAGCCAAGACTCCACTGGAGCAAAGTTGGTCCGGGCGCTGAGGATGGCTCCATGGCCTCCTCCTCAGGTGCTGGAATGGCTCTGGTTGCAACAGAGCAATGCCCCAGATGAGCAGAGCATCGCCCCCTAGTGGGCATGCCGGGTGGATCCTGGTCTCCTGGTCGGGTGCATGTAGGAGTCTGTCTGCCTCCCTGCTTCTCACTTCAGAAAAATACAAGAAAACAACAACAATAGAAAAAAAAAATACCCCAGCTCTTCAGAGCTAATAGAGATGACATTATCTCAGATGGTCAACTTTTCTAAGATTAAGGGTTTCCCTGTAAAGCACTAAAGCTTATTTTAATTTCATCCTTTCTAATATGTATCACACTTACTTAAACAGAACATGTTAATCAAAATTTAGCCTTCTTTCTGATGATGTGATCACCATGATTTTCTCAAGTGCCTTCTGAGGTATCGGAAAGAGCTAACACATTAAAAGTGACTTGCTGGCCTGACCTGTGGTGGCGCAGTGGATAAAGCGTCGACCTGGAAATGCTGAGGTCACTGGTTCAAAACCCTGGGTTTGCCTGGTCAAGGCACATATGGGAGTTGATGCTTCTAGCTCCTGCCCCTTCTTTCTCTCTCTCTCTCTCTCTCTCTCTCCTCTCTCTGTCTCTCTCTCTCTCTCCCTCTCTCTCTCCTCTCTAAAAATGAATAAATAAAATTAAAATATATATATTAAAAAAAAAAGTGACTTGCTATACCACAGATTCGGTGTCAATGAGAGTTCAATTATATCTCAGGACAGTTGAGAATGCTCCCCACTTTAAAAGGTAAGACATAAGTTGCAAGTGTTATCTGACCTCCACAGGCTTGTAATTGCCTTTTTTTCTTCATCCTTATAATTCAAATTCTTTTTTTAAGATGCTCTTAATGCTCTTTTTTTTTTTTTTTTTTGCAGAGGCAGAGATAGACAGGGACAGACAGACAGGAACGGAGAGAGATGAGAAGCATCAATTATCAGTTTCTCGTTGCGCGTTGCGACTTCTTAGTTGTTCATTGATTGCTTTCTCACATGTGCCTTGACCGCGGGCCTTCAGCAGACCGAGTAACCCCCTGCTGGAGCCAGCGATCTTGTTACTAAGCTGGTGAGCTCTTTGCTCAAGCCAGATGAGCCCGCGCTCAAGCTGGCGACCTCGGGGTCTCGAACCTGGGTCCTTCTGCATCCTAGTCCGACGCTCTATCCACTGCGCCACCACCTGGTCAGGCAATTCAAATTCTTTTTAAAAAATATTTTATTGATTTTTAGAGAGACTGGAAGACACACACAAACAGAAACATCAATTTGTTGTTCCACTTATTCATGTCACCATTGGTTGATTTGTTTATGTGCCCCAACCAGGGGTGGAACCCACAACCTTGGCACAGGGGCTGATGGTCTAATCAACTAAGCCACCCAGTCAGGGCCAACACTTTTTAATTACGTAAAACATCAAACAGAGAAAGAAGAGTATAAAGAGACTTCGTTACCTGTCATCCACCTTCAACAATAACCTTGTTTATACATAACTGACAATCTTGTTTCATTTACACCTCTCCATCCCTTACCCCTTTTTACAGCTTCACTGGGTATAATTCACTATTTTAACTGTACAGTGCAATGATTTTTGGTGATTTAAAGAGTTGTGCAACCATCACCATAATTCAGTTTTAGAACAGTTCATCAACCCAAAAGTGCCTGTTTGCAGTTAGCCCCCCTTCTCACGTTAGCTTTGGGCAACCAACCATTAATCTACTTTCTGACTGTCTGCTTGCCTCTTCAGGACATCACATTGAAGGGAATTATACAATATACAGTGTTCTGTGTCTGGTTTCTTTCACTTAGCATAATGTTTTTAAAGTTCATACGTGTTATAGCAGATGTAGCACTTCCTTCTTTTTTTTATAGCTGAATAGTATTCTAGTGTATTAACATATTACATTTTGTTGTCATTCACCAATTGATGGATATTTGGGCTGTTTCCATTTTGTGGCTCTTATGTATAATGTTTCTATAAATATTTGCATAGAAGTATTTTTGAGGACATAGGTCTTCATTTCTCTTGGGTCAATACCTAGGAGTGAAATTGCTGGCAGTTTTACTGCCTTTTTACCAAACAGACCACAAAATATCAGAGTTTGAATGGACCTTAAACATCATATATTCCAGCCTTTTATTTAACAAGTGAGGAAACTGAAGTCCAAAGACATTAATTGATTTGCTTATATTCACAGTTCACTGATGACAGAGACAGAATTCAAACCCACAACTGTCCATTTTTTTTAAAGTCAGTTTCACTGTTTCCCTGAAAACATCCCTCCTGGGGCCCTCCCGGCTCTGCTCCGATCTGGGCTGGTTGCTCTCTCTGCTCTGGAGCTGCGATCCAGGACCTTCCCTCCTTAGTCATCCTGGGAACCCCTGTCACCTCCAGTTGACTCTCACACACCCACTCCCAGCCTACGGCCCCCTGCCGCACCTCTGTGGGACCTGGGAACTCTCATTCCTGAGCCTTCCTGGGATTCTGTGAGCACATCAATTCATCGGTTGCTTCTGGTCCTCTCCCTTCATCCCCCTGCAGGCACTTCACTTTTGATCCCCTTCTCTTAGCAAACTTATTTGCAATCACTTCATCTGCTTTCTGTCTTCAAGTCCTGTGACGCTCAAGGTTACAGATGTCTTCTAGATTATGAAGATACAGTCTGCAATCCTGGGTGTTTGCCTTATTTATTTATTTATTCCCAGAAAACTGTCTTTGCTAGCTTGAAACCAAAAGTTCCCAACTTTTATGAGAGCACTGTGAAATACTTACGTGGCCAATGAAAATAGATGAACAATGACCATTTCATTCAAACTTAAGAAGGGGAAAAAAAACATAAATCTGCCCCAAATCCTAAACACGAATTTTACTGCATAAATGTCAGAGATGTGCACGAAAGAGGTTGCCCCTCACTGTTCAAAGAGGCAAGCACCCCTTACTTCACTCCATTTGGTTATTATTCCATTGGCTTAATTTACACAAAATAAAAACTCTCTTCAACACTAAATATTTTTTAAAGGTGCAATAAAGCCCCCCCCCCCCCCATCTGTACAGTGTATTCTGTGTTCAACACTCCAGGTCAAATCTCATCCATGGCCATTTATCCCCGTAGACCCTCCTCTGTCTAAGCAATCACCAGACTGTTGTCCATGACCATAAGTTTTTTTCTTTTTTCCCCCCTTTTTTGCTCAATCCCTCCACCCACCCCACCCAACACCACCCCAGGTTTTTAAAAATAAAATTATTATTCCCAGTTTCCTATAAATATTTTGGCAAATGCCAAGCACACAAAACTGATTCTGAACACGTTTTCCACCTACATAAATCAAATCTACTGCAGTTGCTCTCTCTTTTGAAAACTGTTTAACCTTACATTATGTACTACAGGCCGGAAACATGGCTATACATACATAGAGTAACTGGCTGCTATTATCCAACCAGGTAGCAAATATTGATTGAGCACCCAGCGAGTTCGGCACAGCAGCGGAAATAGAAATGGATAAAGATGCAGACCTATGGCCCTTGTAATCTACTTTTGATAAGACAAAAGCATGAAAAGTTCAACAGTATAAAGTAGTAGGTAGTGAAAGGGCATGGGCAGAGCGGTACAGAATTTCAGCAATTAGAGAGCTGATGACCTGGATGACACTGAGAAGAGAAGTGCAGAAGTTAGGAACCAAGACCCTAAAGCGCATGCAAGACCAAAGCTAAATATGCCAATGAGTACATCCCTCGTCTGCTCAAAACCTTTGATGACTCATCATTAACAATCAGAGAAAGTCCAAACCCCCTTGCTTGGCCTCAAGATGTCACGGGCCTTGGCTGTAATCACCTCGCCAGGTTTTGCCCCAGCCAAACGTACCTTGTCACTGTCAACCCTTTTGCCCCTGATGCCCTGTCCTTCTCAGCATCCTTTCCCACAACCTCAGCTACGAAAATCCATCAGTTTTACATTCCTCCTCCTCGTTGGAAGCACCCCAACTCTGTTTTTTTTTCATTACTACACAAGATCTTTGCCTCCTGAGATAGCCAGTCTCCAAGATGCCCCACAAGGGTATTCACTCCCATGTGTAGTCCTGGCATTCACTTCCGTGTGTAGTCCCTTCCACACCGAATAACCGATCAGCGGCTGTGGAAGTGCTGGTGGGTGACTTCCAGGGCTTGATCACAAAAGAGCTGAGGCTTCCACTGCGCTCTTCTGGATCAGCCACTCTGTGGAGCCACCACAATGTCATGAGGACACCCCAGTAAACCTATGGAGAAGCGCACACAGAGAGAAACAGGCCTCCTGCTCAGAGCCAGCACCCACTTACCAGCTAAGGCCATGAACTGTTTTGGAATTGGAGCCTCAGAAAAACAAACAAACACACACACAAAAAAACAGAAAAAGCCCCAGAAAACCTTCAGATGTTCGCAGAGCTGGCCAACTCCTGACTCTAACCTCATGTGAGAACCCAAGTGGGAATCCGGCAGCTGAGCTGCTCCCAAATCCCCGACCAGAGAAGCTTTGTGTAATACAGGGGTCCCCAAACTACGGCCCGCGGGCCACATGCGGCCCCCTGAGGCCATTTATCCGGCCCCCGCTGCACTTCTGGAAGGGGCACCTCTTTCATTGGTGGTCAGTGAGAGGAGCACATTGACCATCTCATTAGCCAAAAGCAGGCCCATAGTTCCCATTGAAATACTGGTCAGTTTGTTGATTTAAATTTACTTGTTTTTTATTTTAAATATTGTATTTGTTCCCGTTTTGTTTTTTTACTTTAAAATAACATATGTGCAGTGTGCATAGGGATTTGTTCATAGTTTTTTTTATAGTCCGGCCCTCCAACGGTCTGAGGGACAGTGAACTGGCCCCCTGTGTAAAAAGTTTGGGGACCCCTGGTGTAATAGATTCTTACTCTTGTCTACAACTGCTAAGTTTTAGGGCAATTCGTTATGCAGCAACAGAAATGAATACCTATCTGATTATCTGCATCAAAACCTTTTTCTCAGAACTAGATTAACCTTTCCCAGAGGGCCGGAGCCATCTTTACCATTTTTCAATAAGACATTGGTTGACTGAATGATAAAAGAAAAACTAAATGAAAACTGTTGGTGAAGTTGTGCCCTGGGCTGAGTTCATATAAGTTTCAGATGATTCTATAATTTTTTTTTCTTTTACATTTTTACTTCAAGGACTTGGTAGTCCGGAAATAGTAGCAGCTGATAGGCTGGACTCTGATCCCAGCCCTGGCTTTTAGGAAATACGGCCAGGAATACAGAGAGAGCTGGCTCACCTCTCCTCAGGGCTTGCCCCGACCCGGCCATTCCTAGCTTATCCCAGGGTAAGAGCAGCTTAGCAGTGTCACAGCTGATAAGCAGGCAGTGGGACCAGGCAGGAGCCCCGGGTGGGAATGAGGGAAGTACTGGCAATAATAACAGCATGGGTGTCCTGTCAATCAGCCATGTCGTAGCAGCCTAAACGGGCCAAATTCCCTCTCCAGGCACTCAGGCCCCAGTCCTAGGAACTGAAGGCATTTTACAAGTTCCTAAATGACATTTCTTTTGAATTCTCCAACATTTTAAAGAGAATTACAGCCCAATACAGGTCCTCTCTTGAACTCAGGACTGTTACAGTTTTGGACAAAAAATGAGGATCTATGGAAAGTAACCTGACAGGATAATCTGATCATAAATTTCTAACTGGGCAGGTCATGGTTGGACACATAACGTTTTAGTAAAAGGTTTATCTTTGCCTTAAGCAAGCCTTGTCCATTGTATCTGTACATCTAGGTTAACAAACCTTAGAAATAAGCCACAACTACCCTCAAGAGAGCTTTCTCCCACCTCTATGTATCTTCTTTATGTTCCTTCAATTTCAAATGAATGAAAAAAAGCTGCAAAACTGTTCTTTTAGGAAGCATTTGAGATCTTGCTCCCTGGCACATGTCATCAGTTCAGCTCAAATACTCTTATAAAAATTCTGTACAGCCTGACCAGGCAGTGGCACGGTGAACAGAGCGTCGGCTTGGGACGCTGAGTACCCAGGTTCGAAACACAAGGTCACCGGCTTCAGCATGGGATCATCTGGCTTGACCGAGGGGTCGCTGGCTTGAGCGTAGGATCACAGACATCTCCCCATGGTCGCTGGCTAGAGCCAATGGTCACTGGCTTGAAGTCCAAGGTCACCAGATTAAGCTCAAGGTTGCAAAGGGCCACTGGCTTGACTGGAGCCCCCTGGTCAATACAAGAAAGCAATCCATGAACAACTAAAGTGACACAAGTATGAGTTAATGCTTCTCATCTCTTTCCCTTCCTGCCTGTCCCTATCTATCTGTCTGTCTCTCTCGCAAGCGCATGCTTAATAAAAATTATATACAGGCTTGGATGTTCCTTATGTTGACATGGTCTTAACAGGGAGTCCTTCTCATAGATCTTCCTGGGACTCAATGTAGCTGGGCTGGGTGACCAGTAAGACTGAATACTTCTCTTGAAGCAATAGATAAAAACAGAATAAAATAGGACCAATCTTTCACAGGTCCTTTTATAGACCAAACCATAGATACCACACAAAGATGTAATCATTCCTTTAGAAAACTCAAAGAAATCTGATTACATCCCTATGCTAAATTATAAGAGATTTCACACAGTAAGTATAGTAGAGCAAGATAATTATAAAATATACTAATTCCTAACAGGTAACCTGGCCCAGAAGGTAAATTAGCCTTGAATCAACATTTGTATTAATGATTCTGACTGATGATAGTAGTAGCAAAATAATCAAGAACCTCTATATAGGAAAGCTACAAAACACGTTAGTGACAGTTGGTTCTCACTGTAAACAGGAGTGAATGTGGCTTTAGGTCAACAAAGGGAGTACAAATCTAGTCAATTTAGCCAAGAGCCAAAGCAAGAAGACCGAGTTCCAAGAGTGAGTATACAGTGCTTGTTAGAATTCTGTGGAGTTTAGTTTTAAACGTCCCTGTCTGTCTTTGCAGACTCCATCCAGAGACCTCAAAGAGATTCTGGTATTGAGCCTAATCATTTCCATATGTTAAACACACCTCATTGCTATAGGCACCAGTCAGATTAGTTTTTTTCTGAAAAAGGAGACTAGAGATTGATTCTTTTATGTAAAATTATTCCACCCTATTAGCATTGGAGACCTGAAATCATTAGCAAACAACTTGGGGCTAGTTATACAAACCTGCTGATAAGGGAAAGCTGCTTTCCAGCTGTTCCCAACGAGCCTTTGTAAATACAGAGCCACTGCTCGGGCAAACACTGTCTAATCTCTTAAAGATGCACATTTCATTCAAGAAAACATTTTAAAGTGGCTCATGATCTTAACCTCATTAATTGTGCTGCAAACTTCAATCAAGTTAATATTTTGTTAATATTTTGCTCCAGCACATGTCAGCAACATCAGGATAAGATCATGTCTTTTAAAAATATACAATGCTGCCTGACCAAGTGGTGGTGCAGTGGATAGAGCATCGGACTGAGATGCGGAGGACCCAGGTTCGAGACCCCGAGGTCGCCAGTTTGAGCGCTGGCTCATCTGGTTTGAGCAAAAGCTCACCAGCTTGGACCCAAGGTCGCTGGCTCAAGCAAGGGGTTACTGGGTCTGCTGAAGGCCCGCGGTCAAGGCACATATGAGAAAGCAATCAATGAACTAAGGTGTCGCAATGAAAAACTGATGATTGATGCTTCTCATCTCTCTCTGTTCCTGTCTATCTATCCCTACCTATCCCTCTCTCTGTGTAAAAAAAAAAAAAAAAAATACAATGCTGACACTGCCTCAGGCTACGTCTATGTTTTATAGTCTCCATTTCTTGATCAGGAAAGGCAATATTCAACCGAACCCCAGACGTTTCATGAAAAACAAAATCTAATGTCAATAAAAACATAGGATAAAGCATCGACCTGGAATGTTGAGGTCGCCGGTTCAAATCCCCAAATCTCCGGGCTTCCCTGGTCAAGGCACATACGAGAAGCAACTACTATGGGTTGATGCTTCCCACTCTTCCACCCCTTCCTTCTCTCTCTCTCCTCTCTCTCTAAAAAATAAAAATACCATGGGAAACAATGTAGGAAATAATGTGAAGAAAAAATCAGGTTACTAAACTGCATACTAGGGTCATAGCTATAATATACATACAACTATGGAAAAGATGGCAAATAATATGAAAAATGAAGTGATTTTCTCACACATATCTAAAGCCTTACATTTTTTCCTTCTAAATTCCCCTTACTTCTTAATGGTGGGTGTAGTTTGTTTGCTTCTTTAACTTATCAGGATAAGGTCTCACTTCATCAGACAAGAACTTATGAGTCAGTTACTCATGTAAAGGGTGGTGGCTACCTAGACCACCCTAGATAGAAACCTGCTTTTCTCTTCCTAAAATCTCTTTAAGGATAGCAATTCCATAATTTCCAACTTTTTTTTTCCCCATGAAAGAACTTTTCTGCTCTACTTGCTAATAACAACAAATTTTTAAAGATTTTCTCTTTTTTTCTGTTTTAAACTAAGATAATCCTTTTAATGAAAGTAAAAAGGATATCTGGGCAAATTATAAAACTGAAGTCACTCGGCAATAGATATTTCTGAGCACATGGGCAAGGAGATGAGTTCTAGGCATGAACAAAGCTAGTTACTGCCCATGGGAAGATACTCTAGTGGAGCCAAGGGCACAGAATGCTGCAAACTGAGGCAAAACGCCATATGTGATAAATTCAACATAAAGACAGGGAGACCAGAAGAAGCTATTCAGATTCTTAAGGAAAGAGATTCCTTCTGCACCTTTTCTCCTGGCAAAGAATAGAACCAGGAAAGGTGGCGTGGAGAAGGCAACATCTGAACTGGATCCTGAAGGATAGTCTAATTTTGTCTAGGAGAGAGAAATGATGGGCACTGCAGGATGGCGAGCTTCAACCAGCAAAGACAAAATCAGGGAAGAGTGGGTGTGTTTAGAACAATGCACAGTTTAGGAAGCAGAACCAAAGGAAACATGCAGAAGAGTAATGGGGATCAGAGCTTGTCTTAACTATGCGGAAAAGGGTGGGGCAGGGGAGCAAATATTATCCTTTGGGGCCTGGGCAAAGAGCCTTGCATTTGCTGTTGTATTTAATCCTGATAACTTGTTTTACAAGTGAGAAGTCAAATACGGTCTCTGAAAAGCATGCCATTGACCTACACATCCCCAAGGTAGCACTGTGTCTGGTGCTCGTCAGGTCCTCAAAACATCGCCTGAATACACAGGTGACAAACCAAAGACCATGCTCTGCTGCTCCACCCTATTACCTTTTTGAACTTGTTTTTGATAGACATTGGGAGCCATTGCCAATCTGGGATTAGAAGGACACAGTACCTGATCAGCTGTGTGTTAAGAAGAGTATGGTAAAGGCTGGGAGGTGGAATGGGGGAGTTATCTTATATTCAGAACCTATAGTGTTTACAGACAACATCATGCTTTGATTATACAGATTTTTCTAAGTAAGTATTAGAATACCTCAAAAACTCAACTATAATTTAAAGTCCCTCCTTTACCTAATAATTTCTTTTTTTTTTTACAGAGACAGAGAGAGAGTCAGAGAGAGGGACAGACAGACAGGAACGAAGAGAGATGAGAAGCATCAATCATCAGTTTTTTGTTGTGACACCTCAGTTGTTCATTGATTGCTTTCTCCTATGTGCCTTGACCATGGGGCTACAGCAGACCGAGTAACCCCTTGCTCAAGCCAGAGACCTTGGGTCCAAGCTGGTGAGCTTTGCTCAAACCAGATGAGCCCACGCTCAAGCTGGTGACCTTGGGGTCTTGAACCTGGGTCCTCTGCATCCCAGTCCGACACTCTATCCACCACGCCACTGCCTGGACAGGCTAATGAATTTTGATTATGAGATTTAACCACTATAGAAAGTATAAAATGAAAAGTTAAACTCTGTTCCCCTCTTCCAAACCATAGTTCCATTAGTAATAGTATATTATTGTTCATGCTTCTAAAAAATGCTTATGCACTCATAAACCTACAATATGCCTTTTTTAAAAACATAATTAGATCATTATTTTGCTTTTTTATTTCATCTTTCTTGGAGATCTTCCCATAACAGTGCACAGAGAGCCACCTTGTTCTGAAGTTGCATAACGTTTCACCTCAAGGAAGTACCATAATGTACTTACACTGCTGATGCATGTGTAGGTTACTTAGAGTTTTTGTTTTGTTCATTCTTAAAAACAACATTGTAATGAACTCTTTTTATCCCAAATTGAATTCACTTGTGGTCATCTGCATCAGGCTCTTTAGAGTGTCACAGATGGGTTCTCTTGTGTAAGACATAATTTAGCAAATTTCCACATATGTTACTATAATTAATAAGCACTTACCTTAGCAATGAAGGCAAACATAAAGATAATCTAAAAATAAATTTACTTACAGGAGTTCTGTCTCATATGATAGCCCTGGAGCCTCCTGGAAAGACTCAGGGCCCAAGTGCCAGGTTCCCAGCTCGAGCTGCTAGTGGGGAATTCCTCACTCCACACTGGGCAGACAGCACGCCCTCCGGACGGTCCCGGGCACTAAATTACCAGGCTTGCTCTATCAGTGGCCTTCCCTTGTTTCCATGCTTAAATGACAATGAAATGTGCAGGTGATAATCAGAACTGCAGGATTTCAGAGCTGGGTGGGATTAGAGAGCACCTAGTCCAGTGTTTTCCAACTGCCGATCTGCAGACCAGTCTGCCAGAAATTTCAAGCCGGTCTGTGAAAGTTAACCCACCCTGATGACATATGAAGGTTATAGACCCAATGATCTTAGTCAAATTTGCTTATGCTCAGGGTGATTTCTGCCTTAGCTGTCCTCAATATAATTCTCCTATTTTCACCGGTTCCCAAGTGTAAAAAAAGTTGAAAACCATGGATCTAATACGTACCTTACATTTCTTAGATTTGGCAGTTATGAGCTAGAGGGTTGAGTATCTCAGCAGGATCGCACAGTCAGTCATAAAGCCCACCTTTCCCAGGCCTGTCTCGAGCTTCCCCAAGTACTGTACATACAACCAAATAACATCTGCATCCTTTGCTTAGTTATTTCAAAAAGACCATGTAAGAAAAGTTTGTGTATAATATTCTCCTGAGTGGAAATAATGATGCTTTAAAATAAATAGCCCTGGGCAGTTGGCTCAGTGGTAGACCATCAGCCTGGTGTGTGGATGTCCCAGGTTCAATTCCCAGTCAGGGCACACAGGAGAGGAGCCCATCTGCTTTTCCACCCTTCTCTCTCTCTCTTCCCCTTTCACAGCCATGACTCAATTGGAACAAGTTGGCCCCAGGTGCTGAGGATGGTTCCATTGCCTCCGCCTCAGGCTCTAAGAAGAGTTCAGTTGCTGAGCAACGGAGTAATGGCCCCAGATGGCCATAGCATCCCCCCTTAGTGGGCTTGCTGGGTGGATCCCAGTCAGGGCACATGCAGGAGTCCGTCTGCTTCTCCTCCTATCACAAAAAAATAAAAAAGCCTGACCAGGCGGTGGCGCCGTGGATAGAGCATCGGACTGGGATGTGGAGGACCCAGGTTCAAGACCCTGACGTCGCCAGCTTGAGTGTGGGCCATCTGATTTGAGCAAAAACTCACCAACTTGGACCCAAAGATCGCTGGCTCAAGCAAGGGGTTACTCAAGTCTGCTGAAGGCCCACGGTCAAGGCACATATGAGAAAGCAATCAATGAACAACTAAGGTGTCGCAATGCGCAACGAAAATCTAATGATTGATGCTTCTCATCTCTCCATTCCTGTCTGTCTGTCCCTGTCTATCCCTCACTCTGACTCTCTCTCTCTGTATCTGTGAAAAAATAAATAAATAAATAAAAATAAGTCCATCTGAAAACTTATGTAGAGACAGCACAGATAGTAAGAAATTCAAAAATCTTCTTTTAAATAATTTTAACTTCTTTCTCCACCAAATTCACTACTATGTAGAATGTCTAACAAGTTTAGAAATTGATACATATAAGTTTTGCCTCCCTTCTTCTGCCCCTGGTTGAGGCATTAGCTAACACTGCTGACTTGTTATCAGCAAGACATGCAGCTGTCAAGAAGTCTGCAGCCTTGAAAATGAGATTTTCAAACCTGGGACTACTTAGGCTGTGAGTCTCCGCAACATATTTGCATAACTCCCCACCCCACCCCCTCCCATTCATGCCCCAGAGTCTAAATCGGGGATCCGGAATAACTCCTGGGAAAAGTCTGTTCAAGATCTAAACATCATCAAGTAGCCAGCTCCACCCTCCAAGCCCTGGAGCCCAGCTCTCTGCAACCGGCTGGATGAAGTCTGTTTCTGCATGAGGCAGTATATAGCAATATGGTTAAGAACCAATGGATGTGACTATCAGCTATGCTTTTGACCTTGGGTAAGGACTTAAAACTCTCATGACCTCAGTTTCCTCATCTTTGAAATAGAAATAATAATGATAGAACCTAGGATTTGGCAATGTATATAAATATCTTAGTACAATGCCTGACACGTAGTAAGTGCTCAATAAATATGGAGCCTCACCACCACAGCTGGCTCACATCACCCAGAAAAGGCAAAAAGAGCAAAAGGCAGCTGGGAGAAAGAAAAGAAGAGAATGTCTTCAACATGATTTCTTTTGAATTAATAAAAGCAAAAGAGAAAATGGTTACATTTTTACACAAGTCCATATTTGTCCATGGAGATTCCTAGGAGCAAAGAGTCATTCCCAGGACTGTGTCAACTGAAACTCGAAACTAGATCTGGGAAAAACCGCACTAGGATGGGTGAGGCTGGGGATCCGCCTCCCACGGGCCCAGCCACAGGAGAGACCCTGACTCTACAGCCCCCACCTCAGGTGCACTGAGCAAGAACAGACCAGTGGGTCGATCAGAAATTTCTCATGTCATGGTGGCTTTTCACTATCACTAGCTCTATTACCTGTGGGATTTCTCTGGTGTGGTCAAGGCTATGAGGTTTCACTCTTTCTTCATACCTGAAATAAGAGATCACCTCAGCATTGAACCCACTGGGGAATAGCCACTCCTCCATTACCTCTGGATTAGTCTCATTGTTGCTTTTGTAGGGTGAATGTTTTTAAAAACTATGTATCATAATGCTGTTTTTGTCTTTTCCTTTCGTTTTTCTCTGCTAATCACATGGCACTGAGATACTCAAGAGGACAGGAACAGAAAGTCTGCACGGCTCACAGGCCAGGACCAAACAAAGCACAGGCCAGGCATAAAGTCAAGAAGCCCTTGCCTGACCTGTGGTGGCGCAGTGGATGGAGCGTCTGCCTGGAATGCTGAGGTCCCCGGTTCGAGACCCTGGGCTTGCTTGGTCAAGGCACATATGGGAGTTGATGCTTCCTGCTCCTCCCCCCGTCTCTCTCTCTCCTCTCTAAAATGAATCAATAGCCTGACCAGGCAGTGGCGCAGTGGATAGAGCATAGGACTGGGATGCGGAGGACCCAGGTTCGAGACCCCGAGGTCGCCAGCTTGAGCATGGGCTCATCTGGCTCAAGCAAAAAAAAATGCTCACCAGCTTGGACCCAAGGTCGCTGGCTCAAGCAAGGGGTCACTAGCTCTGCTGAAGGCCCGTGGTCAAGGCACATATGAGAAAGCAATCAATGAACGACTAAGGTGTCGCAAGGAAAAACTAATGATTGGTGCTTTTCATCTCTCTCCATTCCTGTCTGTCTGTCCCTACCTATCCCTCTTTCTGACTCTCTCTCTGTCCCTGTTTAAAAAAAAAAAAAAAAAAAAGAATAAATAAAATCATAAAATCTTAAAAATAAAAAACCCAAGGTCTTGTGCGTGTAACAACTGGGCTGAGAATAGGAGAGTTTGAGTCAGAGGTCAAAACACCACTATCTATGGGAGGCAGGTAAATAAATGACGGGGCAATACAACAGCAAGCCACAGGGGCTTGGGCCAAACTGACATGTATGCACCATGAAGTGGCACCTGAAATTCAAAAACCAAACACAGTGTGCATGTTACACAAAAAGCATCAGGGATCCCATCTGGGCCTAGGGCTGCCATTCTGTTATCCTGCCATGGGTTTTGGTAGATAAGATGTAAGAAGCAGAAAGGTCTGTGAAGAAGGGAAAGAACTGGTGGTGCGCCAGCGCCCTCAAAGAGCCCTGGGCCTTTAAACCCACAATG
This sequence comes from Saccopteryx leptura, assembly GCF_036850995.1. NCBI lineage: Eukaryota > Metazoa > Chordata > Mammalia > Chiroptera > Emballonuridae > Saccopteryx > Saccopteryx leptura. The sequence goes on along the minus strand of NC_089506.1, from coordinate 177,337,549 downwards.
AGAGGTCATTGCTCCCATGAGCCCTACGTAAACCTCACAACAGAGAAGGCAACAGGCATGGAGACCACAGCGGCATGTGGTGTAGGGACAGACAAGCTGTGAGCCAGGGGTTCCCGGTGTGCTGATCCTGTAAACCTAGTAATGTGACAACACGGTCTGAGAGCCTGACACTGTGAGAACAGGAACAACCCACCGCCAGTGGGTGCGACACCCACACACCTGCTCAGGGGAGAGCCTGCCTCAGCGAGCACTGCTGTGTCTGTGGCAGTCGCCTGACTGCAGGAAAGGAGTCAAAGGGGCAGGGCAGTCCCTGGCAGGCTAGAAGGGAAGAAAACCTCCTTTCACATCAGTTACTTCATAAACAAGTATATATTTAGTGCTAGGTCTAGACACTTCACAAGGTACAGCTGAGGTTAGAGATTAAAAGCTATAGGTACTGAGAGTAAATGGCTTATTCTGAGTTAACAGAAGAGACAGATTATTCAGCACCATGGTTGGCCAGGTCATAAACTTGGATTTAGTAATATAAGAACTCACTACTCACTGTACCGGAATGCTAGGCAGATAGCAGATTGAAGGAAATAGATATATAGTTGATGCTCTCAAAAGTGTTAAAAGGGTAGGTCATATGGAGGGAAATAAAATTAGATGATCATAATCAAGACTATTTAACAACAATAGTTTGTCAGAGAAAACAGAATAACAGGGTGTGGGGTGGGTAGAGGAGATGGAGGACGGAATGGGGGAATAAATGGATGGAGACTTGCCCTGGTGTGGGGTGAACACACAATCCAGTGTGTGTATTCATCTACAGAGATGTGCTGTAGAACTATGCACTTGACACCTGTATAATTTTGTTTTCCAGTGTCACCCAAATAAATTCAATAAAAAGGAAAAAAAAAAAAAAAGAAAATAGAATAATATATTTAAGATTCTCGCCTGACCAGGCGGTGGCGCAGTGGATAGAACATCGGACTGGGATGCGGAAGTACTCAGGTTCGAGACCCCAAGGTCACCAGCTTGAGCGTGGGCTCATCTGGCTTGAGCAAAAAGCTCACCAGCTTGGACCCAAGGTCGTTGGCTCGAGCAAGGGGTTACTCGGTCTGCTGAAGGCCTGCGGTCAAGGCACATATGAGAAAGCAATCAATGAACAACTAAGGTGTCACAATGAAAAACTGATGATTAATGCTTCTCATCTCTCTTTGTTCCTGTCTTTCTGCCCCTCTCTCTGACTCTCTCTGTCCCTGTAAAAAAAGAAAGAAAGAAACCAGGGATTACTGAAGAAATGGCTGGTTGCAGGTAGAAGACAAGCCTAAGTAAGACCATGTCAGAAGGACTCGGGAGCTAATTGGAAGAGGCTTCCCCTAGTCAAAGATGGGACTATTTCAGTCTTAGTAAAAATTAAATTTCAATGGAATGAAACCTATCAAATTAATTCCAAAATCGTAACTATTTATGAAAACCAATTGATCACTCTCTAAAAATAACAGGAACCCAATGCTTGAAAATTGGACAAATCAAAGGGAAGAACTCAGCATTTATCCATTTCTTTTATGTGAACTGTACCACTGGGTAATCAAATAACAGCTTGAAAGGGAGCCTATCCTTATAAATGATTCCCACTAATAAATAAAATCAAAACAGTAGAATTAGAATATCATCATTCTGCAATTCCTAATGAATTAATAGGTCTAGACAGTGAGGATCAACAGTTGCTAATGTCAAAAAGGATTGGAAAAACTAGACATCATGTGCCTCCCAGTGAAAGGACACAACAGCTCTGTAATATTGCCAAACGGACCAAACGCAAGTCTGATTTAGCCTCTGGACCAAGATACAGAATATAGCAGGCAAAGGAACAAGCTGAAGCATCCATGAGTATGCCTCTTCCTTGGCATCAAGATTGTGGGAGACTCTACAGATCAAACAGCCCAGGTCTGTCAACAGAAAAATTATGTATTTTTATTTTGTTTTATTTTTTTGTATTTTTTTGAAGTTAGAAGTGGGGAGGCAGTCAGACAGCAGACTCCCGCATATGCCCAAACAGGATCCACCTGGCATGCCCACCAGGGGGTGATGCTCTGCCCATCTGGGGCGTTGCTCCGTTGTGGCCGGAGCCATTCTAGCACCTGAGGTGGAGGCCATGGAGCCATCCTCAGCGCCCGGGCCAACTTTGCTCCAATGGAGACCTAGCTGCGGGAGGGGAAGAGAGAGACAGAGAGGAAGGAGAGGGGGAGGGGTGGAGAAGCAGATGGGCGCTTCTCCTGTGTGCCCTGACTAGGAATCAAACCTGGGACTTCCACATGCCAGGCCAATACTCTACCGCTGAGCCAACCGGCCAGGGCCAAAAATCATGTATTTTCAAATGGGAGAGGATATTAAGGCAATCCGTAAATTAAAAGAGACTTAAAAGACACATCAGATGTTTAAGAAATGGGCAAGACTAACAACCTACAGTGGGTTAGGCTGCTCACCTGGGTGATAAAACCATAAAGAGATGTGAGGAAGTGATTACTATGAAAGTCAGGATGACATTTAGTTTTGCTGAGACTAAGGGATATGTGATTGGGATGGGATATATGAAGGTGTTTTGGGGGGTAGGAGGGAAAGTTCTATTTCTGGACCTGAGTGATCATTATAGGACTGATTGCCCTAAAATAATTCACTAGAGTGTGCATTTGTTTTGTGAGGGTTGTTTGGGTATTTGAGCTTTATTTTACAATAAAAAGGTTTGTTGTTGTTTTTTTAAATTTTTGTCTCAGTCTTTTTATTTTTTTACAGAGACAGAGAGAGAGTCAGAGAGAAGGATAGATAGGGACAGACAGACAGGAACAAAGAGAGATGAGAAGCATCAATTTTTTGTTGTGGCACCTTAGTTGTTCATTGATTGCTTTTTCATATGTGCCTTGACTGCAGGCCTTCAGCAGACCAAGTAACCCCTTGCTGGAGCCAGCGACCTTGGGTCCAAGCTGGTGAGCTTTGCTCAAACCAGATGAGCCCGCGCTCAAGCTGGTGACCTCAGGGTCTCGAACCTGGGTCCTCCGCATCCCAGTCCGATGCTCTATCCACTGTGCCACTGCCTGGTCAGGCAATAAAAAGGTTTTTTTTTAAATATTAAGATCAAGGTGTCAGCACAGTAAAACCCAACTGATGGAAAAGACTGCGAGGTATGGAGAGGTGAAAAGGCCCAGCAGCCAATCAGCTGGGAGTCAGCATCTTAAGAAGGACTTCTGTTTCAATGAACTTCTCATGTTTAAGGTAAATGATTTCATCTGTATTGTTTTAATTAATTAAATTGCCTTATGACACCTTAAATTATTTTTTAAAGCTTATAGCAAGTGATATGCTCCAAAATATCTCAAAGGCTATCTCAGCTGGGAAATGCAGAAGGACTTCCTGGATGCCTATTGGAATTTTAAGAGCTGTTGAATGTTAGCTTATCACAGACATGATGACATTGATTGCCTAACTCTAAGTTGTAGCATTCAACATACCAACCTCAGGCACCTCAGGTCCCCAGAAAGAGACATAGAATTCACAGTCACCCCTTACTCCCCTGCCTAGTTCCTAAGCAAATGATTAGCAACAGATTAAAAAAAACAACGGAACAAAACAATATCCCCCCAAACTTTAAAAATCTGAAAGTCTAAGCGAACTGCCACACCCAGGGTGTTGTTACAGCTTTAGCAACGAGAGTTCAGGAACTAAGCCTCTCCCAAAGGCTACACTGGTTCTGAACTGTGAGGGCGGGACCGGCGCAGCGCCGACCAGGCCCAGCGCCTGCCCTGCGCGCCTGGCGTCAGAGCCGCGGGAGGAGCACAGAGCGCTGACTCTACCACGGCCAATTCCCCGCTGCCCACACGGGCTGCAGGGCCCAACCTCTGCACGACGACCAGCGAGAAGTCCCAGCTTTTACAGTATCTTCCTCACACAGAGACACTATAACCCAAAGACAAATTTGCCATCACACAGACTGGCTCTCTGATGCATGAGCCAATAATGAAAGACATATTTCTCTGACTTACAAAAGCTGTCCAACGACTTCCTAATAGGAAACAGGAGACTAGTGTTATCCTCTTCCTGTGGGAAGCGCCACTCCATCATTTTGAGCTTCCACTCCCCTACTTTGAAATGTAAATTACCTCTGAAATGAAAAGGATTCTTGGGACAATCTGCAGATGGAAACAGGTCTGTGAATGACAGACCCTAAGTGCTGGGGCGTGGCCTGGCACACTCCATCTCTCTGCATCTGGCAGAGGAGACGGGTGACATGTTGAAGGTCACCAGGTGAGTGGGAGCCAGCCGGGCAGCCTCCCATGGTTCGCCGTTCTACTACTGAAGATAACAAAGTGCGAAAAATAAAACTGAGACACAAGCTATGAAGTAGACCCTGACTGTTGGGGAGGTAACAGCCTTTGAGAGTTCACAGAAAATGAGAATGAGGGGGTTTGAGCATCTTACTGAGCGGTCAAGCTCCGCACAAAGCATGGGAAGCCTGAGCTGCCAGGTAGAATCCCAGCTCGGCCGGGCAGCTGTGGCAGGTTATTTAACCTCCCCAAACCACAACCCCCATCTGTAAACGCGCGTTATCAGTAATACCTTTCTCACAGATTTCTTATGAAGGTGAGATGAAATAATGTGTATAAAGCCCTCAGCTGTTGTAAATACTCAATAAAGGTTTGTCATGATTACTGTCATTGAGGTTGTGAACATTTCCAGAAACATAAAGAATGCTCTATCCGATGGGTATCTCCAGGGTCCAAATGCAGGTTGAGGACAAAGCAAGCAGTGCTATTTTTACAAACCCACAACAGTCCTCAACATTAAAAAGTAGTAATTAAGTACATGTAATATTCAATACCTTATACATTTTTATTTTGTTCTTCTCCCAACTACTCATTATGTGTAATTAGTTTTCATTCCAATAAAACGTGGCGTTCTTAGCCAGACAGCTTCTAGGGTCTGGGAACTCCACCTCGAGCAGGTGTAATTGGTCTGCCCAATAATCATGCCCTCTCCCGTCTTCCTTCTGGACTCAGCCACCTCCCACTGTGCAGGTTGCCACTGCGCACTTTCACAGCTTCCCTTGCAGCTGTGACTCAGTTCTGGCCGACGAGGCCCGAGGGAGCTTCAGAAAAGTTTCTATCCCGATGGAAAGAGATAGACACTACAAGAAAACAGATTTATTGCTGCCCTCTCTGTGTCCCACCCCTCCCCCATCCATACGCACTTCCTGCCTTTGAATGAGGATGGGAAGAGTGTAAGATATCCCTTGCTGAGGAAACCATTTTCTGCCCATGAGGTGACAAGTCTGTAGAAAACAAGTTAACATGCTAAGGATAGGAGAACAGAAGGATGAAAGAGCCTGGTCCCTGAGGACATGATCAGAGTTACTGATTTTCGATCAGACCGACCCCAGACTACTTTCAGACCACTGTTAGTTGGGTATTCTCTTACCTGAAGTTAGGCTGAATTGTAATACCCCAGAACTAATATGTTGAAGTCCCAACCCCAGTGTCTTGAAATGAGACTGCAGTTGGAGAAAGAATCTTTTAAAAGGTGATTCCATTGTAATGAGGATTTTAGGATTGGCCCTAATGTAATCTGACTGGTGTCCCTATAAAAAAGAGATCTAGACACATAAACACCAGGGACACATACACAAAAGAAGCTGAGAGTCAAAATGGTAATGTAGGGGGGAAAAATGGTGACGTAGGGGAATGCTATGTTTGGCTCCTCCTATGACCACATTAAAATTACTACTAAGCCTGACCAGGCAGTGGCGCAGTGGATAGAGCATCAGCCTGGGATGCAGGTTTTAAACCCCAAGGTTGTTGGCTTGAGCATGGGCTCATCCGGCTTAAGCGCAAGCTTACCAGTTTGAGCATGGGATCACAGACATGACCCCATGGTCCCTGGCTTGAGCCCAAGGTCGCTGGATTGAGCAAGGGGTCATTGGCTTGGCTGGAGCCCCCCACCGCCCCCAGTCAAGGCACATATAAGAAAGCAATCAATGAACAACTAAGGTGCCACAACAAAAAATTGATGCTTCTCATCTCCTTCCTTTCCCGTCTGTCTGTCCTTATCTGTCCCTCTGTGTCTTTCTGTCTCTATCTCTCTCACTTAAAAAAAAAATTACTACTAAATTATAGAACAATCAACCTGGAGAACCATCTGAAGACTAGCTGAACAGAAATTCTATAACTAAGGATATAAAGAAGAAGCCATGTTGAGACTGAATTTTTAAAAAAAAAGAGCCAAGAGAATTTATTTCCAGAAGCTCTGAGGTATAATATTAAAGGAAGTTCTTCAGGCTGAAGAACAAAAAAACAAAAACAAACAAACAAACACAAATTTGCATGTCATCCTCGCTCATGGGCCATGCTAATCTTCTCTGTATTGTTCCAATTTTATTATACATGCTGCCGAAGTAAGCACTACACCAGAGATTTTTAACCAGTGTGCTGCAAGAATTTCTAAAACATGAAATACATGACTATTTGGTCAGGGGCACTGACCTCTCCTCCCTTAGACTGTCAAATATAAATGACAACAGCCCACATAGAATAGCCATTTAGTGTGAATGAATCAAAATTATACTTATTTTTTTGGTCAGATTAGCAAAAAATATATTGTTTGGTGTGTCGCAGAATTTTAGTAATTAGTTTAGGTGTGCCATGAGATGAAAAAGGTTGAAAATCGCTGGTTTACTCTAAAGAATGAAGTGCCCTCACATATAGTAAATAAGTAGATAAATATTAAAAGCTCGCTCTTTCTTTTCCTTCCCTCCTTCCTTCCTTCCTTCCCTCCTTCCTTCCTTCCTTCCTTCCTTCCTTCCTTCCTTCCTTCCTTCCTTCCTTCCTTCCTTCCTTCCTTCCTTCCTCCCTCCCTCCCTCCCTCCCTCCTTCCCTTCCTTTCCTTTCCTCCCTCCCTCCCTCCCTCTCTCTCTCTCTCTCTCTCTCTTTCTTTCTTTCTGTGAGAGGCAGGGAGGTGGAAAGACAGACTTCCACATGCGCCCCAACTGGGATCCACCTGGCAACCCCTGTTTGGGGCTGCTGTTCTGCCCATCTGGGGCAGCTGCTCCATTACTCGGCAACCAAGCTATTTTAGCACCTGAGACAAGGCCATGGAGTCATCCTCATAACAGCTTTTTCTCATGTTTTAATTTCTTCAAAAGGTAATTGTTCAAAGTAAAAAGTAATAACCATGTTTTCTGAATATTATATATGTAGAGGTAAATCACATGACAATAACTTAAAGGGTACTATTTGTAATACCTTTTACAAAGTTAATTGTTACTGAGGTACCTCTGCCCCCATCCCAAATTCATGTGTGGAAGCCATAACCACCAATGTGACTTGGAGATAGGGCCCTTAAAGAGGTAATTAAGTTAAAATGATGTCATAAGGTGGGGCTCTAATCCAACATGACTGTCCTTATAAAAAGAGATACCGAGAATATATGTACATAGAGAAGACCATGTGGGTCTAGCCTGGTTTCTGGATATTTCTGATCCAGGCCAACTTTTCCTGCAATGGTGGGAATTAGGAAAGAGTTCTTCTCAACATTTTTACCTCTAAAAAAAAAAAAAATACAAAACAACAACATAAAACACCAGAAGATGGCTGTGTGCATGTCAGAGAGTGGCCTCAGAAGAAACTCAAGCAGCTAGTACCTTGATTACCTTGATTTTGGCCTTCCAGCTTCTAGAACAGTAAGAAATAAACTCTTATTGTTTAAGAGCTATGCAGGCTGTGATATTCTGTTATGGCAGCCCCAGCAGATGATTACAGTGATATAGCATACTACTTATTGTCAGGAATATACAAATACTAAGGCAACCATAAGGGAATAGAACTTATAAAAGGTTAATTGAGGGGTCAAAGCAGGGGTGGGATGTGCTTATAGGGAATTCAAAGTCCAGGTATGCACCAGGAAGACAGAAATGGTTACTTCTCTGCCCGTGCTGTCTGTCTCCACAAGTCACCACCCAACCTCTTTCATCTGCTCCATCTGGGAAACTGTGGGGCTGGAAAATGCCCTGTGTGCTGGATTTGGGCAGCAGACCTGCAGCAGGGCTGGACAGAGAAGAAGAATGAGGCAAAACTCAAATGAGTCCACTTTCATACTTGTTGGTCCCTGGTCAATCCCTGCTGTAGAGGAAAAAAATAGCGATTCTACTAAAATTAGTGCTATGTATGTATCATCGGTAGCAGACCTTTATTATTCATAATTTCCATATGAATGGAATGTATTAGAATGAAATATTGAAAACTGACTAGAATTCAGAAATAGGGAAAACAATCTCAAGTACACTTCAAAATGTGAAAAATCAAGGAGGGGGAGGAGAAGGAAGAAGTGACAGAAAGGTGGCCTCAAAGAAAACCCGTCTGCTCTACCTTTTCCCACAGCCCACCGTTCTGTAATGAAAGGGGTGCTCTGAGAACAGGAGCCACGCCGGGAGCTGCCAGGACCTCCAGACAAGGGTTAGACCTGGGCTAGAGAAAACAGGTCACTTGGCCACTCAGAGTCTCAGGCCTGAGGCTCCTCCCCAAATGTGACACTCCTGAAATAAGAGGACACCCATCCCAAAACGACTGAGATGTCCTTGAGTCAGCAGGCACTCTCGATGAGGCTCGCAGCAAAGTCAAATTCTAGATTTTCAACAGTGAACAAGGAGCAGATTCCCCAATGTCTCTGCTTCACGTTTCAATTCCTGGATCTATTTGTGGGGCAGAACTGTTGGTTCTGGTTGTCATTTTTTGTTCTTGACCTGACTGTTGGTCACCAGGTATGAACCCAGTGAGGACCTACTTGAACACCGCTTTATTTTATTTCTTAGGATGGCTACACAAGGGTTCATTTTAATCTTCTTTAAACTTTAAAGCTACTCTGTACTTTCAAGAGATATGTTCTTACAAAACAAAATAATTCTATAGGTATCTACTGCCTGAATAATCTTTTTTGTACAACAAGATATTAAAATTAGTCTCAGAGGCTAGGTGTTTTCAATTTGCTGTGCATCAGTCACCTGGGAACCTTGCTAGAAATACACTGGTTAGATTTCCAGGCCCAGCCTTTGTGATGCTGCAGTAGGTAGGACCCAAGAATCTGTATCTTTTATACCAAGCTTCCCAGTTGATTCTGTCCTGTAGTCAAGTTGGAAGCAACGTTCCCAGATGAGCCCTAAAATACAGCAGCACAACGGTCAAGTTCAAAGTTCCTTTTGTCGTATCACTTGTATGGCTGCCCAGATAGTAACGTTCTTAAACCACACCACCAGGGGCACCCAGGACAGAGACTCCCTGACTCCTTGGGAGGCTCACTGTTGGCGCATGCTCGCTCAGCCTGGCAAGTAACAGTAGCTGTTCTTTCAGGCACTATCATTCCAGGCAATAAATGCAAAGAAGCAAAATGGGTAAGTGTGTGCGACACTGAGGCCATCCCTGAAGCTCGGGCTGGTCTGAGCTCACTCACCTCTGCCAAGTACGCTCAGTGAGTCACCGGGAACCTTCGTCTACGCTGAGGCAGAAGAGAGTCTATCACTAAGTCAAGATTTCTAGGGCGGTGATAATATTTAAACAAACACCAGCCATTTCCCAGAAAACCACCTCATCTTTTTAAAGAGAAAAGAAGGAAAAATAAGAGTTGTTTCCTGATCACAGAGTAGTGTAATCAAGTACCAAACTTATTCCTTAAAGGTCTGAGTCATCAAAGTTTGTTCTGAACTTTGCGATCTGTTGCCAACCGTGTGCCTGCAGTTTTTCTCAGAAGACCACCGTGGCCTTTCTGCGGAACTCCCTTGTTGCATGGGCATGCTTGTGAGAGCCTAAACCCTCCGCTCAGGAGCCTGAGACAGGGAAGGATGAGCACAGTCAGGTCTTCACAAGCACGTGCCACAACCTCTGCCTTCCTCACCTTGGTTGACAGTCACATTATAAGAGACATTTTTTTAATAGATAAAATAACATCTGGAAATGGAGAAGGCATGAACTAAATGAATTTGGTTTCAAGAAAGAACTTGGCTGGAGGTGGGGCTATGTCTTACTTCTTGGCTCCCTTCCAATATTCATGTGTGCTATATGCCCTAGAGCGTGCCATGTCCCCAGCCAAGCTTGCCCCAGCGGATAACCCTACAGATGTATCCCTGCCCTCCGCTTCCCGGAACTCTCACCACTCTTCCCCTGAAGACATGCCAGCCCGAGTCCCTTTGCAACACCAAGGACAGCTGAGACATGTCTTCCTGATTGTCTTGGATAACCTGGTTGTATCCATTATCTGTTTTAAACAAGGGCCTCCAGAGGTGAGAGGCCAACCCACTGTTTACAACTTAACTATAATGGATCTTCTAAAAGTTTTGTTCAAACCTGAATAAATAAATGATACATAAATAAATAAATAGATAAATAAAGCTTTGCTCACGCACAGGGAGGTTTGCTGGATGCCATGCACGCTCTTTTTCATGCTCAGACACCTAAACCCCAGTATGCTGCTCCAGCTCGTGTCTTCAGCAGCAGCAGCAGCAGCAGCAGCAGCAGCAGCGGCAAGATTTCCCTATTTAATCACGTGACTGCAGTTGGGACTCACTGACACTGTGCTATATTCACCCAGTTCTCTGCGCTCCTCCAGCACCATCAGAGGAGAAAAAGAAAGTTCATGGCTTAAAGTTCACAAGTTACCACTCTCCCTCTCTGCACCACTATGGTTTGGCACAACCACCATCTTTTTTTTTTTTTTTTTTTTTTTTTTACGGAGACAGAGAGAGAGTCAGAGAGAGACAGATAGACAGGAATGGAGAGAGATGAGAAGCATCAATCATTAGTTTTTCGTTGCGACACCTCAGTTGTTCATTGATTGCTTTCTCATATGTGCCTTGACCATGGGGCTACAGCAGCTTGACTAAGCCCTTGCTCAAGCCAGAGACTTGGGTCCAAGCTGGTGAGCTTTGCTCAAACCAGATGAGCCCGTGCTCAAACTGGCGACCTCGGGGTCTCGAACCTGGGTCTTCTGCATCCCAGTCTGACACTCTATCCACTGTGCCACCACCTGGTCAGGCAACAGCCAGGCGTCCCCAAACTACGGCCCGTGGGCCACAATGCGGCCCCCTGAGGCCATTTATCCAGTCCTTACTGCACTTCTGGAAGGGGCACCTCTTTCATTGGTGGTCAGTGAGAGGACCACTGTATTTGGCAGCCCTCCAATGGTCTGAGGGACAGTGAACTGGCCCCCTGTGTAAAAAGTTTGGAGACCCCTGGGCAACACCATCCTCTTGAAATGAGACACATTTGGCCAATCCAACAAAGCCTACCACTGGCCTTCTGCACACTGGACACAGGAGAGGGACATTCTGGTTTTATCCACACAATCCGAAGATGTAAATACTATCCCCAGTTTCTTCTGGGGGTAGGGGAGAGAAAGAAACAGGCTCAGAGAGCTTAAGTAGACTGTCCAAAGTCACACAGCCAGTGGTGGCTAAGACATGAACAGTTAATTTCAGCATCTTTATTCCCAATGTTTAAGGAAATTACGACAAGTGGAATTTCGGACAATTCCATTGTCTGTACGTAAATAAACCCTGATTTATTTATAAGTCTGTGTGCGGTGCTCCATGGAGGCTCATTCCTATGACCTCTCACCTTTTTTTTCTTTCTTCTTGTGGGGAAGACTGCTCTATGCTAGCCCTCACTCACCTTGAGGGACATAGTCATGCTGGTTTATAATGCTTCTTGTTCTATATTAAAAATTACAACCCTAGGAAAACAAACTTGTTAACATGCATCCAGCTTTGCAGCTGGTTCTGAACCATAAATACTTGCTTTTAGAGAAAAAGCAACTGCTATCTAAAAGGATGGGTGGGTGTTATCTGATTATTGTGGAGCCTGTGACATTTTAAAACAAGTTTCCCAGGTAACGTCTAAGCTTGACATAAAAGGCCAAGCAAACAAAATCCTGTGGAATTGGGTTTATTGTAGTTACAATGCTGGTTATTTAAAACAGACATCAGAAGAAATGTGCTCACTTCAGTTTCTTATGATTGTGAAATAAAAATTTTTGGAAAATGGTTATTATACTGTCCTAAGGAAGTACTTTTACTTTCTCTTGTTAAACATAGGAGGATTCTGAACCCATTCCGCCACTGTTAGTTGACGTTCAGGGACCCGCTCTTACAAACATTTTTCTTCAAGCCACCAGTCTTCTCGGATCCCATGTCTGCCTATGAACGTGAGAGGGTTGTGCAGTGCCGTGGACATAGTAATTCAATAAATGCCTAGCACGTGAATAAACGGTGTTCCCCTCCTGCAAGCTGGCCTGAGAGGACATACCCCCCAACTTGTGAAATGGCAAATGCTAATGTCTAAGACTCACGGGCCAGATGGTTTCTCAGGTGCCTCCTGCCTCTCACAAGTCTAGAACTATGCACCTTCTATCGGCAGCTCATTTCCTCTTCTTACCACCAAAGTATAAATGGCAAACTAACCTCCCCTGGAGACTGTTTGACCTCATTTACATTTTGCAACAAGGTTCACTGATTTTTTTTTTTTTTACTCTCAATAAATCATTCATTTTAAGCTACTGAGAAGCACCACTGATGAACAAAGGTCTAGAAACTGCGGTCAGCTCAGACCCCAGGGCCAAAATCATTAAGAGCAGAGAAGGGAGAGTTGGAATTGTTACCCACAAGGAAACATAAAGGTTGGGCTGTGAAAACTCAGTGTTTGTTGAGTTCTTACTATGTGCATTTGGTATTAAACATAGGATGTGGGCAGCAAGGTGATAAAAGTTAATTTGGACCATACAGTGCCTTCCCTTAACTTCTGTGTCAGAGCTGATTCTCTTTGTGAATGCCAAATTGGGGTCAATGGTCTACTTTTTATTCAGGTCAGCCCCTGGGAATGACCCCATTGCCCCAGTGACTTCCCCTGGTGCTGGGGTGGCATTCAGGCTCCCTTTCCCCTTTGAGAGGAAGCAGCTGGCCCCTGCCTCCTGGAGGTTACCCCACGTCCAACCCCTTCAGTCTATGCAGACAAATATGGACGGGGTGGGGAAAGGACCTACTCTGCATGGTGTGGAAGCAAAACTCCGCTCTGCTCCAGTACAAATGACATCTCCAAGGAGGAAATGATCTACTTCTAAGGGGTTGTCCCGAGCAGAAAAGGATTAACTGGATCAATTAACTGTGAGACCTCTGTAGTGCAGGGGTCCCCAAACTTTTTACACAGGGGGCCAGTTCACTGTCCCTCAGACTGTTGGAGGGCCGGATTATAAAAAAAACTATGAACAAATCCCTATGCACACTGCACATATCTTATTCTAAAGTAAAAAAACAAAACAGGAACAAATACAATATTTAAAATAAAGAACAAGTAAATTTAAATCAACAAACTGACCAGTATTTCAATGGGAACTATGCTCCTCTCACTGACCACCAATGAAAGAGGTGCCCTTCCAGAAGTGCGGCCAGGGCCAGATAAATGGCCACAGGGGGCCGCATGCAGCATAGTTTGGGGACCCCTGCTGTAGTGCCCAGCACTGTGGCAGACACTCAACTTCAAGGATAAGCAATTCGAAGTTCCCTAAGCCATAAACAACCTAGAAATCTGCTCCTCCCCCTGCATGGCATTTCCTAATAAGTACTGTGTAGATGCAATCATTTCTCTACACACACCCTTTCCTCCAATTTCAACAGAATGAAGAATTGCAGAGAACAGGCCTCATAAAATACTGTTCCTGGCCCTTGCTGAGTGGGTGTTCACCCTCAGTCTATGCCATTCGTCTGGGATCCCAGAACAGCCTGTCCTCACAACACCTCACTATACAAATGAAGATGTTTCTGCTAGCAATATAGTCAGAAAGAGAAAATTAAAGATGAGAAGATTTCCTAGCTCACAAGACCCCTTTTCTAATTAAAACACACTAAAACATCAGCACAATAGAAGTTTCCCTCCAAGAAAAAATTTAAGGCCCATTTGTGGAGGATCACTATACTTTTGGGGGAATCTTCTTAAATCAGTAATTTATTAATGATTCTTAAATTATCAGATTATCTAGATGAACGATTTTTAGAACCTACCTCTGTTAATGCAAAAGTGTAATACAAAACATTCAATATTTAAGATGTTCATATTTTACAGGAAGGTAAGTGCTAGTCCACTTCCCTAAACATTTTTTAAATTCAAATTACAGGTAAACCTCAAAAGGTGGGCAAGGGCTGAGGGAGGCAATTAACATGTATGTATGGACGGGAACAGGCATCCAAAAAAATCTACCAAAAAAGGGTAACTGTGTTACCAGCTACAGTATTAACAACAGCTTGCTGACTTTACCTCCCATGACAGATCTAATTAGAAGGTGGCAATAAATGTTTCCAGGTGTTTAATTAAGTGTGATAATTATTTCTTTCCTTAAAGAGATGGAGTCATATGTTTACATTTCAAAGCATAATGTTTCCTTAGTTAATGTGGAAACACTTTTGTGTAACACAGGATTCAAACCAGGATAAAAATATCTGTTATGATAAGCAAGTACTTAAAGTGATTTAGCAACTCTGACTTTCATATGCCAATGCACAACGGCCACTTAAAGGCTACTCTGTTCTGGTTATTTCCTTTGGCCACAAAGTTTTTGTTATCCTTACACCAAAATGAATAATTTCTACTCAACCTGTCATTTCCCTACCAGCATCTCTTAAATGAATTCTTGTCAAGGAAGTGGGGAGATTTTCTGGGTATCTCTACTCTACTTTCCCAGAAAAAAACATAGCAAGAATAAGAACCTCAGCAACCAAAGAAACATTTCATAGATGGATTCAAGTACAGTATTGCTCACAATGAATGCTATTGATGAACTTTTTTTAAAATATAGAAATATGTCCTACACTGAGATAGTACTGACCCCCAGTAAAAGTCAGGTATGGAGGGATGGAATTATCAGTTGGAAGTAACTCAAGGATTTTATTGTTTCCACATTGGGCACTTAACTCCTGTCTCCTTCTTTCCACAATTCCCTCAGAGGAGCGGCTCCTTCTATTGATACACTGCAGAATCTACAGTCTGGTATTTTAGGAAAGCAGTTGGATTTAGAGATCTGGTGTCACTGAATCAATAAGCCACTTTCAGGTGCCCAATCCTGGATGTTAGCCTGGTCCCGAGAGTGTCTATCCGCCACCCTGAGTCCGAGGGCTCTCATCAGGTGTTCTTCCATCAAGTGCTGATGGCTTGAGCGTCACACGTGCCCGCACACAAACTTTCTTGAATGGAAGTCTCCACCGTTTGATCTTAAAGCCAACTCTAGTCCCTGCCGATTTTACAATGCAGGATTGGATTACAATCTCAGGGCAACATCTCGGTCTGCAATCTGGGGCACCCGGATAACCTGGGCAGTCCCTTTCGACAGCACGAGCTGTTACCAGGAGGGCGTGACACAGAGCGCGGGCCGTGTCCACAGAAGGAAGGAAGGAATAGCGTGTGGGGCTCGGCCAGGGGGTGGAAGTGAAAGGGTCGGCCCGAGTCGGTAGGGGCTCCCGGCCGAAGGTCTCGGACCGTCGCTGCGACGCAGGGACTGGGTCAAACTCCGGGGGGTTTCCCGGCTCTGCGCGCCTGCACACCTACACACACTCGCTCACACGTACCCACGCACACTCCCGAAACTCTCGGTGGGCGGAAAGCGCGCCCCTAGTAGCAGCCCGCAGGCCAGCAGCAGGGGAAGCCCCGCGAGGGTGCGTGCGGGACCCGCGCGCCGGGAGGCACTTACTCGGAAGAGGGGGCGCGGGGGCGCCGGGACAGGGCGACGAGCTGGACGACCTGACGGCGCGGACGCAGTTCCTTAGTCGCTCGAAAGCTCTTAGGCTCCCGCGGACCGATCAGCCAGGCGCGGGCCAGAGCCGGCGGGAGAAGAGAAGTCAGAAGCCGGAGGCGGGCTGGGAAGGAGGAGCGGAGCGGGACGGCCCGGCCCGGCAGGGAGAGGAGGAGCCAGGGGCCGACAGGGAGGAGGAGCTAGGGGACCAGGGCGGGGCCTGAAAGAGGAGCTAGGAGGCCGGGGGCGGGGCCTGAATGAGGAGCTGGGAGCCCCGAGACCCAGCGGTGGGAGATGCGGAGCGGTGGGAAAGGTGCGGAAAAGGAGTATGTGGGAGGCCAGGGATGCGGCGGACGGGACGAGCCCGGCTGCGGAGACTGGGCGGACCCGGCGGGGTGAAGAGTGGCCAGTGCTAGGGGACGCGGAGGAGGCTCGCAACGCCCTGGGACCCGGACCCGGACTGCTAAGCGAGACCGCTGGGCGCGATGGGTCGGGACCGGTTTGGGACATACGCAGGGAAGATGTTTCCTTTCTGGCCTCTCACTTTCTTCAGTTATAAAAATAAGATACCAGCCTCATAGTCTCCTAATGTGTGTTAAGTAAGCTCATGTATTTTTTGCACCGTGCCTGGCACGTAAAAGCGCGCGTGGATGTGAGCATCTGTTGCCATTATTGTTATTATTATCATCTGTATGAACCCCGAAATCCCGCCTCCTCCTTTCTTTTTTGGAGGATGGAGGCCTGTACTGGCCTGAAGTCTACCCGGTGATAACCTGAGGCGCTTGCGATTCCATTCACGGAGGCTTCAGGGCTCTTAGTTAAAAGCTCATTGACTCCTGGGAAGCCAGTCTGGTCTCAGCCACCCCCAAGAATTTCGTAGTGACTGCCTCTTGCCACTGAGCAGAGAAGTAGGTCTCCAACTGGATGTGACAGAAACTACCAGGGGTCCCCAAACTGCCCCCTCAGGCCATTTATCCGGCCCCCACCGCACTTCTGGAAGGGGCACCTCTTTCATTGGTGGTCAGTGAGAGGAGCACATTGACCATCTCATTAGCCAAAAGCAGGCCCATAGTTCCCATTGAAATACTGCTCAGTTTGTTGATTTAAATTTACTTGTTCTTTATTTTAAATATTGTATTTGTTCCCGTTTTGTTTTTTTACTTTAAAATAAGATATGTGCAGTGTGCATAGGGATTTGTTCATAGTTTTTTTTATAGTTTGGCCCTCCAACGGTCTGAGGGACAGTGAACTGGTCCTCTGTGTAAAAAGTTTGGGGACCTCTGAACTAGACCTTTATGCTGAGGAGCCCTAACCCAGGGTAACCACCATTCTTCTCAAGGGCAAGGGTGCCAGGCCTTCCTGAAAAGAGGATGTATACTATAATATAAACATCCATTAAGCATCCATTATGTTGGCTCTGGCTATAGGGCTGGGAATTAATAATACTAGCAAAACTCAGCGGGTGTAGGCCACTGTTCTATCCTCACAAGGCAGATCCTGTATCTACCTTAATTTTACAAAGGGAAAGGGAGGTGCAGTGAAGTAAAATTGCCTGCCCAAAACACATTTAGAAAGAGAGTATGGTTGGGAGACTAGGAAGGAAATATTTGATGGGTGAAATACACAAAAATCACAGCACGGTTGGGTTTAATGTCCCAAAGAGCAATATCTACAGGGTTCAGAAGAGTTTAGGAGAGGGCATCATGCTGTGGCTATAGCTGCAAGGAGGGCAGCATCAGGACAGTCTACCTAAAGGAGGTGGATGTGGGAGGTGGGTCTGGAGAAAGAACAAGAAGTTAACAAGTAGCTCTAAGTGGAGAAAGGATGCAGTAAACATTTTTCAAGCATGAGGAGGGGTTGGAGAAGAAGTGGAGTGGAAATTGGAATGAAGCAAACAAACTAAAAACAAAACAAAAACAGGCCCTGACCAGTTGGCTCAGGGCTAGAGCGTCAGCCCTGGTGTGGAAGTCCTCGGTTTGATTCTGGTCAGGGCACACAGGAGAAGTGATCATCTGCTTCTTCACCCTTCCCCCTCCTCCTCCTCTGTCTCTCTCTCTTTCTCCCGCAGCCATGGCTCGAATGGTTCGAGTCAGTTGGCCTGGGCACTGAAGATGGCTTCATGGCTCACCTCAGGTGCTAAAATGGCTTGGTTGCTGAGCAATGGAGCAGCAACCCCAGATGGGCAAAACATTGCCCTCATAGTAGGCTTGCCCGGTGGATCCCCAGTCAGGTTGCATGCAGGAGTTTGTCTCTCTGCCTCCTTGCCTCTCACTTAAAAAATAAAATAAAAATAAAAAACCAAAAAAAAAAAACAAACCAGAAAAGGACTAAACTCAAGTGTTTTCTTCTTTTCGGTGCTAAAGAATATTTAGTTGACTTTTGGTTATTGGAAAGCCAAAAGGATTTTAAGCATGGGACAAATGTCAAGTGTTGTTCTAGAAAGGTTAATCTAAAAACAGCATAGCCTGACCTGTGGTGGCGCAGTGGATAAAGCGTCGACCTGGAAATGCTGAGGTCGCCGGTTCGAAACCTTGGGCTTGCCTGGTCAAGGCACATATGGGAGTTGATACTTCCAGCTCCTCCCCCCTTGTCTCTCTCTCCTCTCTAAAAATGAATAAGTAAATAAAATTTAAAAAAGAAATAAAAACAGCATAAAGAATGCCAAAGCTATGAAACTAGCTTATGAAGTTATTAAAATATATCAGGTTGGGCCTGACCTGTGGTGGCGCAGTAGGATAAAGCGTCGACCTGGAACGCTGAGGTTGCCAGTTCGAAACCTTGGGCTTGCCTGGTCAAGGCACATATGGGAGTTGATGCTTCCTGCTCCTCCCTTTCTCTCTCTCTCTCTCTCTCTCTCTCTCTCTCTCTCTCTCTCTCCCCCCCCCCGCCCTCTAAAAATCAATCAATAAATAAAAATAAATTAAAAATGAAAATATATCAGGTTGGGATTGTCAACTGTTGGTCAAATAAATTTGTAAATATGATATATATGTTTGCTCGCTTATAGTTTGCATTGGGTGTGGGGGACAGGTTGTAAGCCAGCAAAGTTATTATAGCCTAAGGCTTAGTTTTAAGACTAAGCTTTTCCCCACACCCTTGATTGTTGCATGGGGGGGGGGGGGGTGCACTCTTATGAGGAATCCCATTATGCCTCAGATAAGTGACTTTGTATCAGAGACTTCCTTGTTTGTATATTGGATTAAAGGTTTTGATTTCTACACTATAAAATGGGGCCGACTGGAAGCTTGCTCTCTTTCGGTTCCTGAGATTAGCATTAGAGAGGAGAGCAGAGAAAGGAGAAGCAGCCAAGATGGCAGAATACTGAAGGAGAAGCCAGTTTGTGCAGAGTTTGTGCAGAGAGAACGAGATGGGGAACAGAGGTGAATAAGGCTGGTAAGGTAGAAACTTTTGATTCTAGGAAACTCAGATAAGTCAGTGGCTTTGGGAACCCTGAATGGAAAGGGAAGTGTTTTCCCATGTGTGTATTTCTTGCCCGTCGGGTGCAAGCTAGGATTAAAGGCAATGACCCACCAGTTCTTGGCTCAGTTGTTTCATTACCATCTGTCCAAATACAATATAATGCAAACCTGCACGGGCCAGGCAGCTGTGATGGTGGCCGTGGCTACTGGCTTTACATCGACCATTAACAAAAATCAACTAGGTATTCTGTTACCAAAAAAGATTTATAGACATGTGCTGCTTAATGATGGGGATATGTTCTCAAAAACCTACAGTGGGCCCTGGCCGATTGGCTCAGTGGTAGAGCGTCGGCCTGGCGTGCAGAAGTCCCGGGTTCGATTCCCGGCCAGGGCACACAGGAGAGGCGCCCAACTGCTTCTCCACCCCTCCCCCTCTCCTTCTTCTCTGTCTCTCTCTTCCCCTCCCGCAGTCAAGGCTCCATTGGAGCAAAGATGGCCCGGGCGCTGGGGATGGCTCCTTGGCCTCTGCCCCAGGCGCTAGAGTGGCTCTGGTAGCTGCAGAGCGACGCCCCGGAGGGGCAGAGCATCGCCCCCTGGTGGGCAGAGCGTCGCCCCCTGGTGGGCATGCCGGGTGGATCCCGGTCGGGCGCATGCGGGAGTCTGTCTGACTGTCTCTCCCCATTTCTAGCTTCAGAAAAATACAAAAAAAACAAACAAACAAACAAAAAAAACCACCTACAGTGGGCAATTTTGTCTAAGTGGGAACATCAGAACCTGTTCTTAGACAAACCTATTATAGATGGTAGAGCTTGCTACACACCTACAATAGTATAGCTGATCTAGCTATTGATCTGTGGATCGAAAAGGGGGGTAATTTTCACTCTACCCTTCTGGGTTCCTGGCTGACATATTCCTGTAATAAAAGATAGAATAACAAGAGGGGAAAAAAAGTGTAATAACACGTATACCTCTGGATACATGGGAGAGACACAGGAAAACTGAGTAAATTGTCAAAATGGCTGAAGCCACTGCTTTAAATACCATCTTAAGCTGAAGTCAAAAGATGTTGGGAGTAAAGGAGTCATTTATGGGAAGTTACCAGGAAAAGCACAGTGAACAAGTATAAGGATGTTACACTGATATCTTCTGCATTGATGAGACAGGGTGATCACCAGTCTTCCTGGTACAGCCAAGGAGACACTCTTGCAAATGGAAATGTCTCTTACAAAGGTAAATGTTCTTTACACAGTGTGACTTCTACTTGGTTTTCAGAGCTTCTCCCATGTCTGCTGTTTCTTAAAGTTAACCAGCCTAAAATAATCCTTATGCCAAATAGTTATATTTTGGGGTGACAAATTCTGTTCCCCTACAGCTTCTAGGCTACATATTACTGCACTGAATATTGTAGGCGGTTGTAAAACAATGGAAATATTTATATAATGAGTTGTGCTACAAAGTCATTAGGCACAAGAATTTTTCATCTTCATTATAATCCTGTGGGACCACTGCCATATATGTGGTAGAACATTGACCAAAACAGCACTGAGTTCATGATTGTGTTGGGGTAGGGAAGAAAGGACTGCAATCCCATACATACACACATGACAAGCCACATGCACACAGAGAGAGCAAAAAGAAGTGGAAACTCATTTACAGAGGGGAAAAGGAAGTTAAGGGAAGGACTGTTACAACCACAGATATCTGTTGTAAACAGAGCGTTCTTCCTATAGGGCTATCTCCATCAACATAGGGTGTGAGAGCTCCTCTCACTGGCCCTTTTGATTCCTGTCTTAACTAAATTCTCTGTCGTAAATGATAGATACGTGAATTCCAAACTGCCCTCTTGATGTTCCGCTTATCTGTCAGACCTCACCCTTACTGGACTATTGACCCTGAGACAGAGGAATTCCAAAAAGCTGAGAAGCTTCCCCAAGGAGGGGCTCCGGACACACCAGGACTTTTGATTCAACACCCACATGCTCGAAGCCCCCCAAGGAGGAGCATTCCGGACATACCAGGACTTTTGCCTCAGTATCCCCTCAGGCTCTCCCAAACACTACATAACTCGCCCCTAGTCTGTAACCAGTGCTCTTCTCCCCCAGGAGGAGTGCCCGGCAGGGTTCCTTTCTTCCTTTCAATAAAGCCTGTTACTCTGGTCTTTCGGACTCCCATGGATTCCAACAGTAAATTTTTACAGGATACCATGGTAGGCAAAATAATGACTCCCAGAAAGATATTTACTCCCTAGTCCCTGGAACCTGTGACTATATACTTTACATGGCAAAAAAAGATTTGGCAGATATAATTAAAGTTTAAGACCTAGGGATGGGGAGATTATCCTGAATTATTTGGGTGGATCTATCTAATCATACCTGTCTCATAAAGTAGATGAGTACATCAGAAAGATTGGTAGTATGAGAGAAACTTGACCTGGATTAGGAGCCAAGGTATGTGGGTAGACTCTAAAACAGGGGTTGGGGACCTATGGCTCGCGAGCCAGATGTGGCTCTTTTGAAGGCTGCATCTGGCTTGCAGACAAATCTTTAATAAAAAAAATAATGTTAAAAATACAAAACATTCTCATGTATTACAACCCATTCATTTCCTACCGCTCATGTTCATGGTTGTGGCGTTCATGGCTCTTTCAGCCAAAAAGATTCCCGACCCCTGCTCTAAAAGCTGGGAATGGACGGACCCCAGACAACAAAAAATGGGAATCCCAGTCCTACAATGACACTTTCATTTTATCCTAGTAAGACCCACACTGAACTTCTGACTTACAGAACTGTGAAATAATAGGTTTGTGTTGTTTTAACCCCAAACATGGTGGCAATCTATTGTGACAGTAATAGGAAATGAATTCAGATGCTGATAGCCTAAACTAAGAAGGTAAAAAGACGATGGATGCAAGACTTACACAGGCCTAAAGGTTGATGGAATATGGGAGGTGCTGACCTTAGGAAACAAAGTTATTTTACCAGCAAAATGGGCTTATTTGGGAATATCAGAGGCATTGCAATTTGGGACAAGAAATGTATGGTGAATCATAGACAAGTCTGAAAAACAGATGACTTGTTTTATATGGGGTCAAAGTGGAACTGGGGAGATGAGAGAGGCTGTTTCAAGAGTTCAGTCTTCTCATGGGCTGAGTGTAGTTTTTTCTCATTGACGTGGTCGGCAAACTTATTAGTCAACAGAGCCAAATATCAACAGTACAACGATTGAAATTTCTTTTGAGAGCCAAATTTTTAACCTTAAACTATATAGGCAATGGTGTACATTACTGGCACCTGGGGCACGACACTTTATTGGCGCCCCCCTCCCCTTCTACCACGCTTTTCTTGTTTGTCTTGGAGACCATTTGGTGCCCCTCTGAGAGTGGCGCCCGGGGCATGATAGACCCCCTTACCCCCCCCCCCCCCCACTCACTACACTACTGTATATAGGTAGGTACATTGTTATTAACTTAATTAGGGTACTCCTAAGCTGGCCAAAGAGCCGCACTCAAGGGGCCAAAGAGCCGCATGTGGCTCGTGAGCCATAGTTTGCCGACCAGGGGATTAGGTTATCACCAGTCAACCAGCTAAAGAGGTGCAGGTGAAGATTGACAAAGGGCCAGGAGAAATTATTCCATTTGCTGTGGTATGTTTTCTTGTTTGGGGTCTGAGCATCAGTACATGGAAGTCCCCCTTCAAGGTTTCCTGACTCCATTTTAAATAAGGTTTCTTTGTTTATTTTTTTTAATTAATTTTTTTTATTTATTCATTTTTAGAGAGGAGAGAGACAGAGAGGGAGAGAGAGGAGAGAGAGACAGAGAGAGAGAAGGGGGGAGGAGCTGGAAGCATCAACTCCCATATGTGCCTTGACCAGGCAAGCCCAGGGTTTTGAACCGGCAACCTCAGGATTTCCAGGTCGACGCTTTATCCACTGCACCACCACAGGTCAGGCTCTTTGTTTATTTTTAACAGGGATGAGAAGAGGAGAGTTATCTAGGCCAATTTACCACATTTCTGGATCAGCAGACTCAGACTTTTATGGTGCTGACCAGTGTTGAAAAGGACAAAGGCAAGTACTTTCTAAATACTTTTTGAGTCTGCAGTGATGCAACTGAATTAGGATTAAAAGAGTTTGTATGGTCCCAGCCTCTTCTACCCTCAAATAATTAGAAACAGTCCCTGAATGCCCACGGGCAGTATTATTTGTCACCATCAACTGAGAGTACTAGTAATGGATCTGCCCTGTGTAAGCTGGGTGTCATCTATTTATTTTTTAATTTTTATTTATTGATTTTTTTTTGAGAGAGAGGAAGGGAGAGAGAAAGAAACATCAATTATTTGTTCCACTTATTTATGCATTCATTGGTTGATTCTTGTATGTGCCCTGACTGGGATCGAACCTACAACCTTGGTGTATCAGGATGACACTCCAACCAACTGAGCTACACGGCCAGGGCCAACTTCAGTAACTTTCACAATTGTTTCATTTCAGTCTCACTTGTTCCCAGAGCCCCTTCCACCTTTGTCTTTATAGGTAAAGATTCCATCATCTTTACTACCAACATTTCACACCCTACCTACAGCCTCTCATTCTTGGTCCCCACACTATTCCTTTATCTCATTAGACCAGCATTTCTCCCTTTCGGCGTCTTCCTTTTCTATCCTGCCTAGCCCCAAGAATCAGCATTTCAGTCACTCACTAGTGCCTCCTATTCCTTTACCCCACTGTCCTTTCTTCCTTTTACTCAGCTGGCAAGTCTTTCTAGCCATCTTCTTTTTTCACATGGTCTACTTAAGAAGAACCAAAAAGTGTGAAACTTAATGCACTACACATTTGTGACCTCTAATCTTAGCTAAGTCTTTATGTAGCCTACCCTTCTGCATCACAGTGAAAAGGAAAGGGGGATTCAGTCTTAACCCCTTTCCTCGAGACATCTTTCTCACCCATCACATTTCCTGCTTTGGACATACAATCTCACCTCCTATTTCATAGAAAATATACAGATCAATAGAATTTTCTTGACTTCCTGCCCCAGCTACCAAAAATACCATCTGTATCCACACTCATCTTGACTTCGTTTCTTCTCATCCCAGTGGATTAGAACAAAGCCACTCCCCAACCCTCTGGGTCCTCCCTGAGTCCTCTCTTCTATCTGCAGGAGCTACATTCTGTTAGATAGCCTCCTCTTTTATCCTGAATCTCTCAATTTCTGTATTTCCTCACAAAACATAAAAATGCTAAAATTAAAATAATATAAAATTTTTAAATTTCCAGGGACCCTATCTACCAACTTCTCTTACCACCCCTTCCCTTACTAGGGCCGTCTGGACCTGACAGACTGCAGATGCTAATAGCAACAATGCAGAGTGGCCATTGCCTTAGTACTTACCTCACGGGCGCTGGGAAAGGGGCCTCTACAGTCTCAGGCAACTTGCATCACTGTCATCAAAGAACTACTAGTCTTTCTTTCCTTTAACTTTGATAAAGACATAGGACTCCACTTTATTTCATAATGTGATAATATTTAGAAATGTACAAGCTAATTACATTTGCCTACCTTACTTGATCCAATAGGTATGTAAATCATTTTATTTTCAAACTAGCTCTTGTATATTTCCAATTTGGGGTTGTAAAAAATATACTGGAACCTAGAAATTTCCTAGTAACCAGTCCATTATTCAAGAGCTAAATATATTTTATTTTATTTTATTTTTATTTTTATTTTTTTTTGTGGAATTAGTAAATGGCTTTATTGAGTACAGAGCGCACACCCCGCCCGGCAAGGTTCCTGGCCCCGAGGAAAGATGGAGGCCAGAGAAGTTGCCAAGAGCTAAATATATTTTAAAATAATTGCAGCCACATCTGGATTAATAAGTCCTCTTAGATCAAATAAAACTTAATAAATAAAACCCCAGGCCTTGGCCGGTTGGCTCAGCGGTAGAGCGTCTGCCTGGCGTGTGGGGGACCCGGGTTCGATTCCCGGCCAGGGCACACAGGAGAAGCGCCCATTTGCTTCTCCAACCCCCCCCCCCCTCCTTCCTCTCTGTCTCTCTCTTCCCCTCCCACAGCCAAGGCTCCATTGGAGCAAAGATGGCCCGGGCTCTGGGGATGGCTCCTTGGCCTCTGCCCCAGGCGCTAGAGTGGCTCTGGTCGCGGCAGAGCGACGCCCCGGAGGGGCAGAGCATCGCCCCCTGGTGGGCAGAGCGTCGCTCCTGGTGGGCGTGCCGGGTGGATCCCGATCGGGCACATGCGGGAGTCTGTCTGACTGTCTCTCCCGGTTTCCAGCTTCAGAAAAATACAAAAAAAAAAAAAAATTAAAAAATAAAGGGAGGGGGAGGGGCACAGAGAACTAGATAGAGGATGGCGAAGGACAATCTGACTTTGGGCGAGGGGTATGCAACATAATCTAATGACAAAATAACCTAGACATGTTTTCTTTGAATATATGTACTCTGATTTATTAATGTCATCCCATTACCATTAATAAAAATTCATTAAAAATAAATAAATAAATAAATAAATAAAACCCCAAACCCTATAAACCGGATGAAGTAGAGATAGCTGTAACTACAGCTGCATGCGAACAACACCTCTGGGCATACCTGTTTTTGCTTCTGCCCAGTTAAAGGTATAGGAACTAATTTTAGACAAAGTTGTAGTTTCAAGGAATCTTCTGACCTTATTTTCTTTTATTCTTCTCTCTTGGTTCAAACTTCTACTTGTCTTACTCAGTGACAGTGTAAAGAAATAACTACAGCTTACCCTGAAACAACATGGATGGGGCTTAGGGACACAAAAGCCCCATGCTGTTGGAAAATCCTCATATAACTATTGGTTAGCCCTCCCTCTGCATATGCGGATTCCCAACAGCAGATTAAAAATACTACATGACCCTGTGGTATGTACAATGAAAATGTATGCACAGATAGTCTGGGAGGAGAGTGGAAGTGACTCATATATCCTGGGGAGATGGAAAGGATTTCTCAAAGAAGGCTCCATCCAGCCAAGGGTAAAATGATCGAGTTTCCCAGGCAGAGAGAAAGGCACTGCAGGCCATGTGAAGAGAGAATGGCCTAACATTTTCTGGTAGGCGAAAAGCTCTGAAGTGAAGACGTGCACCTTAAACACAGCCCACAGAAATATCTATGTGGTTTTTGTGCTTTACCTACATTTTCATGGGAGTGTATCAATGAATATGCCTGATGCAAAACATAGCTATAAGTCCACGGTCCTCCAAAATATGATTGTCCAACTCTCTTTCCAGTCCTTTTTTTTTTGGGGGGGGGGAGCATTGTTATAATGTTATCTTGTCCTTAAAGTAACCATATGAGCAAGATGAAGAGTATAGGTGGTTTTTCTAATAGAAGTCAAGGTGCAGACTGAGTAAGATAGAGTTGTTCAATGTTGTGCAAACTAGAAACTCAGGGATAGAATAAAAATCAAGAATTTGAGATTAATGATATTCTCCTATTTCTTCCATAGACTGCAAGCCCCTCACTATAACTATATCATATTATCACTTTTTATCCAGAACTATGTAATTAACTACTATAACAGTCTCTAAAACACCTCACCCTAAGAAAGCTGGTTGAAACTATTGTATCAATGGGTGACTTTATCCACCTGCTTAGCCAATTCCATCAGCTACCCTCTCCATGAAGTTAAGTTGTCTGCATGCTTTTAGATGTTCAGGCCCTGGCCAGTTGGCTCAGTGGTAGAGCGTCGGCCTGGCGTGCAGGAGTCCCGGGTTCGATTCCCGGCCAGGGCACACAGGAGAAGCGCCCATCTGCTTCTCCACCCCTCCCCCTCTCCTTCCTCTCTGTCTCTCTCTTCCTCTCCTGCAGCCGAGGCTCCATTGGATCAAAGATGGCCCAGGCGCTGAGGATGGCTCCATGGCCTCTACCTCAGGCGCTAGAGTGGCAATGGTTGCAACAGAGCGACGCCCCGGATGGGCAGAGCATCGCCCCCTGGTGGGCGTGCCAGGTGGATCCCGGTCGGGCGCATGCGGGAGTCTGTCTGACTGCCTTCCCGTTTCCAGCTTCAGAAAAAAAAAAAAAGATGTTCATCCCTTAAGTCGTTCTCTGCAGAATTCTAGTGCTGCCCTTAGCTATACCTCTTATTTTTGTAATTGCACCATTGGATTCTTTGTCTGTGTGGGTTCTTCCTCACCCGAACTACCTTATTCTACTATCTCAAATCTCACTGAGCTGTATCCTAAATACTACAAAGCTAGTTTTGTTCTGTCTTGTCTTTGGCTACACACTTCTACTCTGGACATCTTTTTCTATAATATGGCCTATTGTACATTCTGGTTCTGTTGATAGAGGTCTCTTGTGTACTTACACCCATGAAACACTAGTCCAAGTTGGCAATGCTTCACTTAATTTTTAACAAGGCGCCCCCCCTTAGCCCTGGAACACTCTGAGCACAGCACTCTTACCTAGTGTGTTCTGATTCTCATGTCATTCTCCTTCTCTCCCTTTAATTACCAATACTCAGAGTAGAGTTGGTGTGCGACTTAACTTCCATGTATGAGTTTTCTGTGTGCACACAGAGGTCTTTCTCTTACCTAACAACGACCTCATAAATTTTTTAAAAAACTTTAATCAATATTGTGGATTACATATGGTCTCAGAGTCAAGACACAGACAAGATGGTGATTTTAAGTCCTTATGTCTCAGTTTTTTTTTTTTTTAAATATTTATTTATTTATTTAGAAAGGAGAGAGAGAGAGAGAGAGAGAAGAGGGGAGGAGCAGGAAGCATCAACTTCCCTATGTACCTTGACTAGGCAAGCCCAGGGTTTTGAACCAGCGACCTCAGTGTTCCAGGTCTTTTTAAATTATTGAATAATTTTATTTTATTTTTTTATTTTTATTTTTTGTATTTTTCTGAAGCTGGAAATGGGAGAGATAGTCAGACAGACTCCCGCATGCACCCAACTGGGATCTACCCGACATGCCCACCAGGGGTGATGCTCTGCCCATCAGGGGGCGATGCTCTGCCCCTCCGGGGCGTCGCTCTGCCACGACCAGAGCCACTCTAGCACCTGGGGCAGAGGCCAAGGAGCCATCCCCAGCGCCCGGGCCATCTTTGCTCCAATGGAGCCTTGGCTGCGGGAGGGAAAGAGAGAGACAGAGAGGAAGGAGGGGTTGGGGGTGGAGAAGCAAATGGGCGCTTCTCCTATGTGCCCTGGCCGGGAATCGAACCTGGGTCCCCCACATGCCAGGCTGACGCTCTACCGCTAAGCCAACCGGCCAGGGCCTAATTTTATTTTTTATTTATCTTATGTCTCAGATTTAAGGATGTGCCATGTAGACCCTTTCTGTGCAATAATAAAATTTCTAAATATCTATATACCACCACAGTTTCATAGGTGGCCCAAGGTAAACACGAGCCTGTCTCAGGGCTTTTGTCTAATGAGTGGATTATAATTTAATATATATGAAACACAGTTTTAAAAAATATTTTCTGGATTGAACCATAAAGAATAGGGATAGTACAGACTGTACTTTATTATTTTTTTTAATTTTTAAAATTTTTTAAAGTTTTTCTGAAGTTGGAAACGGGGAGGCAGTCAGAGACTCCCGCATGCGCCCGACCAGGATCCACCCGGCACGCCCACCAGGGGGCGTCGCTCTGTTGCAACCAGAGCCATTCTAGCACCTGAGGCAGAGGCCACAGAACCATCCTCAGCGCCCAGGCCAACTTTGCTCCAGTGGAGCCTTGGCTGCGGGAGGGGAAGAGAGAGACAGAGAGGAAGGAGAGGGGGAGGGGTGGAGAAGCAGATGGAGCACTTCTCCTGTGTGCCCTGGCCGGGAATCAAACCCGGGACTCCTGCACGCCAGGCCTATGCTCTACCACTGAGCCAACCGGCCAGGGCCCAGACTGTACTTTTAACCCTCAAACTTCTCTGGCAAAGAATTGAGCTGAGAATAGTACATATTTAAAAAGATTCTCATAATCATTGGTGAGAGTATAGAATGGTACAACCAATCTGAAAAATTGTTAGGGTTTCTTATAGAGTTAAATATGTATATATAGTCTATGATCCAGCAAATTCACTCCTGTGTTTATCTGGGAGAAATTTTTAAAAATGTGTTCACAAAAGACTTGTGCTATATTCATAGTATTCATAGCCAGTTTATTTGTTATAGCCAAAACAACAATAACAAACAAACCCCGAACTCAAAGCCAGGACAGGAGGCTCCTTCTGGTCCGACCCCTAGCTCTCTTCCAGGAATCCCCTTGCCTTTCCTACCCTTTCACTCATACTCTCAGAACACACAAATCTCGGCCATGTTTGGGCCTCCGAACAGTGCAATTCCATCTTCTCAGAATTTGCATCCCTCTCCTGTTCCAGTCCTCCCAGGACCAACCTGAGTTCTTCCAGTTGCCTCCCTTGCTCTTCTTTGCAACCTTAAGCTTGCTTTCCCTTAGAATCCTGGAACGATCATGCTTCATTATAATCTTCTATATGCATGTTCATGTTCCCCACTAGCTCATAAACTTGTTTTTATAGATCCTTTGTATCTAGCACACAGTAGCTATTAAAATGTTTGCCAGAATCTAAACTTCACATCTAATTTTGAAATATATACTTCTCATTTACCTTTATTTCCAAATGCAAGAAAGTTTCATAATGTTGCCAACTGAATACTTTCCCTGGCATAACCCCCTACCCCCTAAGCAGCACCTGTGGGACAGTTGATAAATACTGCTGTAATGCTTAGGCAATGTTTGTACCGTGTGAATTATAAGTTCTTGTTGAATCTTTCCAGTTGCTTTTAGCCCTTTCAACTCTTTAGTGATCTACGTGCTAGTGGAAGATGAAGTAGATGGTCCTCCGAAAAGTGTGCTTTTTGTTTTCTATTGTGGCCTTGGCACATAGATTCCTAGTCATTTACAACCTACATAGGTCCAGAGGAAGTATCACCTTTTAAAGCTGATAGTTTTCAAAAAGAGTTTTTTTTGGTGGTGGTGGTTGAGGGCTTTCCCGTGCATTGTATGATATGTAACAGCATCCCTAGCTTCCAGCCATTAGAAGCCAGGAGCACTCCAAAATTGTGACTACCAAAATGTGTCTGGGCATTGTCAACACATTGCCTGAGATGCTCTATCACTCCTAGTGGGGAACTACTGCCCTTAAGAGCAGTGTGCTGGAATGAGACAGATCTTGGTTCCCATTCACAGTCTATCACCAAGGGGTCCGGGGGGGCTGTTACCTCTCTATATTGAGTTTCTTTAATCTATAAAATGTGAATGGTAGAAAAAAATGTTAATTTTACAAGGTGTCTTCAGTGAAAATAGTCATATATGTTAGTATATCCTAGGTTTTCTAGATAATGGGATCTTCCATTATCTTTGAGCTGCTTCTCAATTGTTACTTGTGGAAAACTGGTAAATAGTTCTTGATAATAAAAGCTCAAATTGTGAAAAAACAAATTAAAAATACATGGGTCACTTTATGGTAAAGGATGACTCAGAGGTTGAAAAACACAGCCTAATGGGTAGAACCACCAGCTGTGGAAAATTACTTGCAGGGAAAAGGGTTACTCAAGGAACTGGTGACTGTGCCCAACTACACTGCAGAATCTCTATAGACCAGGAACTACTGCTGTGTGACTTGTTTCCTCCCTTTAAAATGGGAGCTACCTTCTCTCTCATCACTGTCTGTTTGGTGTCTGGGAGGTACATACCTTCTCATTAGTTCATAGGTCTTTGTATTTAAGAAATCTCATTCAAGGCATTACACATACACCTGAACCTGACTTAGATAATGGAATCCTGGGGTTCAAGCCTGACCCTGGTGAAGTAATAAGATGAAAATATTGGAGTTTAGGGGAGTGGTTTGCATGTGGAAGGAAAGAAGGTTTAAAAACTTACATAGGAGATGACGTCAGCGTAATGGCGCAGTAGGAAGTGATACCGATAAATCTACCCCAAGCTCAACAAGATCTTCAACCAAAAACAGAAAAACCTATCCTTGGAGCCTCCAGATGTTTTGCAATACACCCGAAGGTATGGTCGAGCGAAAAATTGGCTAAATATATAATCAAACCCCGAAGGAAATAGGGAATAAGAAATGCTCCGCCTTCCTCACTAACCTTAATAGGGCAGAATTGACTGGGAACTGAGAATATAGAAACTGAGGTGGGCAAAGGGGGTGAATAGATCCAGGCCGCGGCACAAACGGCCGAACCAGGTTGTAGCACGGAGATCCAAGCCGAGGAAAAACTGTTCCTGTGGCAACCCGGGCAACACAAGCTAACACTCGCGCCAAACCCAGACAAAGAAAGACAAGTGGGGCAGCCATTTTCCCTGATCTCCTGGTCGGCGCGCACAGATAGTGAGCGAGAGATTCCTCCGAGTGCCTCGGCAGTGCCCGCCCATGTTATCCCACAGAGAGGCAGAGCCAGGGGCCTTTGTGTGGGCTGAAAGCGGAATCTCTGGGCCACCCCAGCGCCCTGAGGGAGCCGCGCACAGGGACGGAGCGAGAGCCAATTCCAACGCTGCAACTTTTCCGTGCAGGAGGGGGTTTCACTCAGAGTGTGAGACTTCCAGCCTGATATCCTGGTCTGCGCGCACAGATAGTGAGCGAGAGTTTCCTCCAAGCGCCCCAGGAGTGGGTGCCCACCCGTGTTACCAGACAGAGTGGCAGAGCCAGAGGTCTTTGAGTGGGCGGAAGCCCCACCTGATTATGCTAGCAGCTCTGACTGACTGAGCCTTACCCAGAGCCCTGTGCTGAGTGGGAATAGAGTGGGGAGTGGCCAGCTCTTTGAACCTCTAACTATCCAGGCAGAGGCAGCAGCAACCCCATAGCTGGATTATCAGGCTACTAATTGAGGAAGGAAAGACTAGGAGAGAGGCTCCAGGAACACGATCTCCCTCACTGTTGGAGCCTATAAATGCTAATGAGCCTCGACTGCCAAGGAGACTGAAGCACAATACATGACATCGCCATAGAGACTTATCAACTGCAAACCTCTACCTGAGCGTGCCAAAGGGGCAGAACCCAGGGTACAGAGTCACCGACCAGGAAGAGGGAGAGAAAAGAAAAAGCAAGAAGATAACCTCTCAAAATCAAGAATAATCCGCAGACTTTATAACCTATCCCATTTTATTATATTTGTTCGTTTCTTTCTCTTATCTTCATTCTTGATTTTTTTCCCTCTTTTTTTCCTCCTCCAATTTGGTCGTTTAACTCTCTGCTGGTCTTACTCTCTCCTCTCCTTGAACTACACTACCCATAAGTGTTACATCTCCCATTATCTTTTCTTTCCTCTTCCTTTCTCTCTAGGAGGGTTGCACTCCAAAACTCTTAACTCTCTCTCTCTCTCCTCTTTTTTCTTTTTTCTTCTTTTAGTGGTACCCTCTTTTTTTTTCTCTCTCTCTCTCTTTCTTTTCTCCCTCTATATTAGTTTCTTCCTTTCTCCTTTACGTCTCCTCTCATTCAAACCTCAATAACTAACAAATTATCTTATCTGGGACTCAAACTTATGTTTGTGGATTTTGGGGGGTTTTTACTTCACCTTTTCAACTCACTAGCAGTGCTCCCATCCAGGCTCTCCATTTTATCTAGTTCTTGTTCCACTAAATACAATAGTAATTTTTTAATTTGTCCCCCCCCCCCCATTTTCCTGTTTCCGTTATTTGTCTCATCATAACTCTTAGTCAACCAACACCTAAAAGCAAATCATTTTATTCTTGACTCAAATTTTTTCCTTATTTGCTTTTTGTGGGTCCATACCCCCTTTTTTTCTGTTGGGTTTTTTTTTTTTGCCCCTTTATTACTTCTCCCCAATTCAGGCCCTCCAGTACAGGCATTATTTGTTCTATTTAGTACAATATAATTCACAGTTTGCCACAAGATTTTCTCAAGAAAGAGGGGAGAGGAGAGGAGAGGAAAAAAGGAGGGGGGGGAAAATAATTTCCTTTTTTTAAAAATATTTTTTTATTTTATTTTATTTTTCTTTATTTTTAAAAAAAAAACTTAGATTTTTTATTTTTCTTTTTTAACTTTTTATTCTTTATTAAATCTCACTAATACTATCAACAAAACCACCCTCAGATGCCATTAAGGAATAGAAAATTGAATATCATGGATACAAAAGAAAGAGAGGTAACACAGCTAGATGAGGAAAAATCTATGGAGAAAAAATTTAATATATTTGAAACCTTGGGGCTAAATGACAGAGAATTTAAGATAGAAATCCTAAAAATACTCCAAGATATACTAGAAAACACAGAAAGGCAATTTAGGGAGCTCAGAAAACAACTCAATGAACACAAAGAATATATTTCCAAGGAAATTGAAACTATAAAAACAAATCAAACAGAGATGAAAAACTCAATACACCAGTTGAAAAACGAGGTAACAAGCTTAGCTAATACAACAGGCCAGATAGAAGGTAGGATTAGTGAAATAGAAGACAAGCAACTTGAGACACAACAGAAAGAAGAGAGACTCAAAAATAAAAAAAAAAATGAGATAGCCCAACAGGAATTATCTGACTCCATCAAAAAGAATAACATAAGAATAATAGGTATATCAGAGGGAGGAGAGAAAATGGAATGGAGAACATACTCAAACAAATAATAGATGAGAACATCCCAAGCCTGTGGAAAGAACTAAAGCCTTAAATTCAAGAAGCAAACAGAACTCCGAGTTTTCTTAACCCCAACAAACCTACTCATTATAATGAAACTGGCACAAACCAACGGCAAAGAAAAAATTCTCAAGGCAGCCAGGGAAAAGAAGAATACAACATATAAAGGAAGGCCCATTAGATTATCATCCGATTTCTCAACAGAAACTCAACAAGCTAGAAGAGAGTGGGCTCCAATATTTAAAGTCCTAAAAGAGAGGAACTTTCAGCCACAAATAGTATACCCATCAAAGTTATCCTTCAAATATGAAGGAGAAATAAAAACATTCCCAGATACAGAAAAGATGAGGGAATTTATCATCAGAAAACCCCCACTCCAGGAATTACTAAAGGGGGTTCTCCAATCAGATACGAAGAACAAAAAAAAAAACAAAGCCACAAGTAAAAGCTCCAAGAAGAACACAATAAAACCAAATTTAAACTGTGACAACAACAAAAAGAAAGGGGGAGGAGAGGATGGAGATTAACTGTAGCAAAGGACAATGGAGTGCAAAAGTACTCACAAATTAGTGCACTACAATGAACAGGGTAGGAACCCTTTTCATTACTTAAAGGTAACCACCATTGAAAAAACCACCACAGGCCCTGGCCGGTTGGCTCAGCGGTATAGCGTCGGCCTGGCGTGCGGGGGACCTGGGTTCGATTCCCGGCCAGGGCACATAGGAGAAGCGCCCATTTGCTTCTCCTCCCCCCCTCCTTCCTCTCTGTCTCTCTCTTCCCCTCCCGCAGCTGAGGCTCCATTGGAGCAAAGATGGCCCTGGTGCTGGGGATGGCTCCTTGGCCTCTGCCCCAGGTGCTAGAGTGGCTCTGGTCGCGACAGAGCGACGCCCCGGAGGGGCAAAGCATCGCCCGCTGGTGGGCAGAGCATCGCCCCCTGGTGGGCGTGCTGGGTGGATCCGGGTCAGGTGCATGCGGGAGTCCGTCTGACTGTCTCTCCCCATTTCCAGCTTCAGAAAAATACAAAAAAAGAAAAAAAAGAAAAAAAAAGAAAAAACCACCACAGAAGCACATGATTTAAAAAAGATAGCAACAAAGAAAAGATGTATGGAATACAACCAAATAAAAACAAAAGATAGAAAGATGAAAGAGAAGGATCAAACAAGTCACAAAACTAACAGAAAGTAATCTATTAAATGGCAATAGGGAACTCACAAGTGTCAATTATACTAAATGTAAACGGATTAAACTCACCAATAAAAAGGCATAGAGTAGCAAAATGGATTAAAAAAGAAAATCCAACTGTATGCTGCCTACAAGAAACTCATCTAAGTAACAAGGATAAAAACAAATTCAAAGTGAAAGGCTGGAAAACAGTACTCCAAGCAAATAACATCCAAAAAAAAAAAAAAACAACCAGCATTGCAATACTCATATCTGATAATGCTGATTACAAGACAGCAAAAGTACTCAGAGACAAAAATGGCCAAGTCATAATGGCTAAGGGGACACTGAATCAAGAAGACATAACAGCCTGGACTGTGGTGGCGCAGTGGATAAAGCGTCGACCTGGAAATGCTGAGGTCGCTGGTTCGAAACCCTGGGCTTGCCTGGTCAAGGCACAAATGGGAGTTGATGCTTCCAGCTCCTCCCCCTTCTCTCTCTCTGTCTCTCTCCCTCTGTCTCTCTCTCTCCCTCTCTCTCTCCTCTCTAAAAAATAAAAATATAAAAAAAGAAGACATAACAATTCTTAATATATATGCACCAAACCAAGGAGCACCAAAATATATAAGACAGCTACTTATTGACCTTAAAACAAAAACTGACAAAAATACAATCATACTCGGAGACCTCAATACACCATTGACGGCTCTAGATCGGTCATCCAAACAGAGAATCAACAAAAATATAGTGGCCTTAAACAAAACACTAGAGCACCTGGATATGATAGACATCTACAGGACATTTCATCCCAAAGTGACTGAGTATACTTTTTTCTCCAGTGTACATGAATCATTCTCAAGAATTGACCATATGTTGGGCCACAAAAACAACATCAGCAAATTCAGAAAAATCGAAGTTGTA
Organism: Saccopteryx leptura; assembly: GCF_036850995.1. NCBI lineage: Eukaryota > Metazoa > Chordata > Mammalia > Chiroptera > Emballonuridae > Saccopteryx > Saccopteryx leptura. Next base: position 177,301,651 of record NC_089506.1, on the reverse strand, counting down.
CCAAGCATATTTTCTGATCATAAAGCCTTGAAACTAGAATTCAACTGCAAAAAGGAGGAAAAAAATCCCACAAAAATGTGGAAACTAAACAACATACTTTTAAAAAACGAATGGGTCAAAGAAGAAATAAGTGCAGAGATCAAAAGATATATACAGACAAATGAAAATGACAATACGACATATCAGAATCTATGGGATGCAGCAAAAGCAATGGTAAGAGGGAAGTTCATATCACTTCAGGCATATATGAACAAACAAGAGAGAGACCAAGTGAACCACTTAACTTCACACCTTAAGGAACTAGAAAAAGAAGAATAAAGACAACCCAAAACCAGCCGAAGAAAGGAGATAATAAAAATCAGAGCAGAAATAAATGAAATAGAGAACAGAAAAACTATAGAAAAAATTAATAGAACAAGGAGCTGGTTCTTTGAAAAGATCAACAAAATTGACAAACCCTTGGCAAGACTTACCAAGGAAAAAAGAGAAAGAACTCATATAAACAAAATCCAAAATGAAAGAGGAGAAATCACCACGGACACCGTAGATATACAAAGAATTATTGTAGAATACTATGAAAAACTTTATGCCACTAAATTCAACAACCTAGAAGAAATGGATAAATTCTTAGAACAATACAACCTTCCTAGACTGAGTCAAGAAGAATCAGAAAGCCTAAACAGACCTATTAGTAGAGAAAAAATAGAAAAAACCATTAAAAACCTCCCCAAAAATAAAAGTCCAGGCCCAGACGGCTATACCAGCGAATTTTACCAAACATTCAAAGAAGACTTGGTTCCTATTCTACTGAAAGTCTTCCAAAAAATTGAAGAAGAAGCAATACTTCCAAACACATTTTATGAGGCCAACATAACCCTCATACCAAAACCAGGCAAGGATGCCACAAAAAAAGAAAACTGCAGACCAATATCTCTAATAAATACAGATGCTAAAATACTAAACAAAATACTAGCAAATCGAATACAACAACATATTAAAAAAATAATACATCATGATCAAGTGGGATTCATCCCAGAATCTCAAGGATGGTTCAACATTCGTAAAACGGTTAACGTACACCATATCAACAAAACAAAGAACAAAAACCACATGATCTTATCAATAGACGCAGAAAAGGCTTTCGATAAAATACAACACAATTTTATGTTTAAGACTCTCAACAAAATGGGTATAGAAGGAAAATATCTCAACATGATAAAGGCCATATATGATAAACCATCAGCTAACATCATATTAAATGGCACTAAACTGAAGGCTTTCCCCCTTAAATCAGGAACAAGACAGGGTTGTCCACTCTCTCCACTCTTATTTAATGTGGTACTAGAGGTTCTAGCCAGAGCAATCAGACAAGACAAAGAAATAAAAGGCATCCATATCGGAAAAGAAGAAGTAAAGGTATCACTTTTTTTTTAATCTTTTTTTTTTATTATTCATTTTTAGAGAGGATAGGGAGAGACAGAGAGAGAGAAGGGGGGGAGGAGCTGGAAGCATCAACTCCCATATGTGCCTTGACCAGGCAAGCCCAGGGTTTCTAACCGGCGACCTCAGCATTTCCAGGTCGACGCTTTATCCACTGTGCCACCACAGGTCAGGCAAGGTATCACTTTTTGCAGATGATATGATCCTATACATCGAAAACCCCAAAGCATCCACAAAAAGACTACTAGAAACAATAAGCCAATACAGTAAGGTCGCAGGATACAAAATTAACATACAGAAGTCAATAGCCTTTCTATATGCCAACAATGAAACATTTGAGAACGAACTCAAAAGAATAATCCCCTTCACGATTGCAACAAAAAAAATAAAATACCTAGGAATAAACATAACAAAAAATGTAAAGGACTTATATAATGAAAACTATAAACCATTGTTAAGGGAAATCGAAAAAGATATAATGAGATGGAAGAATATTCCTTGTTCTTGGTTAGGAAGAATAAATATAATCAAGATGGCCATATTACCCAAAGCAATATACAAATTTAATGCAATTTCCATCAAAATTCCAATGACATTTTTTAAAGAAATGGAATAAAAAATCATCAGATTTATATGGAACTATAAAAAGCCCCGAATAGCCAAAGCAATCCTAAAGAAAAAGAATGAAGCTGGGGGCATTACAATACCTGACTTCAAACTATATTATAGGGCCACAACAATCAAAACAGCATGGTATTGGCAGAAAAATAGACACTCAGACCAATGGAACAGAATAGAAAACCCAGAAATAAAACCACATATATATGGTCAAATAATTTTTGATAAAGGGGCCAACAACACACAATGGAGAAAAGAAAGCCTCTTCAATAAATGGTGCTGGGAAAACTGGAAAGCCACATGCAAAAGAATGAAACTGGACTGCAGTTTGTCCCCCTGTACTAAAATTAACTCAAAATGGATCAAAGATCTAAACATAAGACCTGAAACAATTAAGTACATAGAAGAAGACATAGGCACTAAACTCATGGACCTGGGTTTTAAAGAGCATTTTATTTTATTTTATTTTATTTTTATTTATTTATTTTTTTGGTATTTTTCTGAAGCTGGAAACTGGAAGAGACAGTCAGACAGACTCCCGCATGCGCCCGACCGGGATCCACCCGGCACGCCCACCAGGGGCGACGCTCTGCCCACCAGGGGGCGATGCTCTGCCCCTCCGGGGCGTCGCTCTGCCACAACCAGAGCCACTCTAGCGCCTGGGGCAGAGGCCAAGGAGCCAACCCCAGCGCCGGGGCCATCTTTGCTCCAATGGAGCCTTGGCTACGGGAGGGGAAGAGAGAGACAGAGAGGAAGGAGGGGGGGGTGGGAGTGGAGAAGCAAATGGGCGCCTCTCTTATGTGCCCTGGCCGGGAATTGAACCCGGGTCCCCCGCACGCCAGGCAGACGCTCTACCGCTGAGCCAACCGGCCAGGGCTAAAGAGCATTTTATGAATTTGACTCCACAGGCAAGAGAAGTGAAGGCAAAAATTAATGAATGGGACTATATCAGACTAAGAAGTTTTTGCTCAGCAAGAGAAACTGATAACAAAATAAACCGAAAGCTAACTAAATGGGAAATGATATTTTCGAACAGCAGCTCAGATAAGGGCCTAATATCCAAAATATACAAAGAACTCATAAAACTCAACAACAAACAAACAAACAATCCAATAAAAAAATGGGAAGAGGACATGAACAGACACTTCTCCCAGGAAGAAATACAAATGGCCAACAGATATATGAAAAGATGCTCATCTTCTTTAGTTATTAGAGAAATGCAAATCAAAACTGCAATGAGATACCACCTCACACCTGTTAGATTAGCTATTATTAACAAGACAGGTAATAGCAAATGTTGGAGAGGCTGTGGAGAAAAAGGAACCCTCATTCACTGTTGGTGGGAATGTAAAGTAGTACAACCATTATGGAAGAAAGTATGGTGGTTCCTCAAAAAACTGAAAATAGAACTACCTTATGACCCAGCAATCCCTCTACTGGGTATATACCCCCAAAACTCAGAAACATTGATACGCAAAGACACATGCAGCCCCATGTTCATTGCAGCATTGTTCACAGTGGCCAGGACATGGAAACAACCAAAAAGCCCGTCAATAGATGACTGGATAAAGAAGATGTGGCACATATACACTATGGAATACTACTCAGCCATGAGAAATGATGACATCGCATCATTTACAGCAAAATGGTGGGATCTTGATAACATGATACGAAGTGAAATAAGTAAATCAGAAAAAACCAGGAACTGCATCATTTCATATGTAGGTGGGACATAAAAGTGAGACTAAGAGACATTGATAAGAGTGTGGTGGTTACAGGGGGAGGGAGGGAGAGGGAGAGGAAAAGGGGGAGGGGGAGGGGCACAAAGAAAACTAGATAGAAGGTGACAGAGGACAATCTGACTTTGGGTGATGGGTATGCAACATAATTGAATGACAAGATAACCTGGACATGTTATCTTTGAATATATGTATCCTGATTTATTGATGTCACCCCATTAAAAAAATAAAATTATAAAAAAAAACCTTACATAATGCATCTACCAGGCAGATGCACTGTACTTCTTAAATTGTTATATAGGTTAAACCTACACTAATATTAAGTAGACAATCAGTTGTACAGGAGTAAAGCACTTCCACTGTGGAAAGAAATGGGTTGCTACACCAATTGTTTCTATTACCCATCAGTATTTGCAGTGGAAGAACAAAATAATTTTTTCTCCTTTTAAGAAGCCTGTGAAACAATGTGATACTCTAACTCTGCATGAGCTCCCTGAAGATAGGCCATACACATACAGAAAAATACCTAGTAAACAAAAGAGGAAAAAAAATCATGAAAACCTCAAAAACAGATTTAGCTTAGAAAATAACTGTAGCAAAAGTATACATTATTCTAAAAGGCTGACAGGTACATTTAAGTAATCTATATTCAACTTTTCCAAGTACTCCAAAGGGCCACCTTTCTTATATAAGCAGTGTCAAGCATCAAAAATAGCTTAACAAGCCCTGGCTAGGTAGCTCAGTTGGAGCATCTTTCCAATATGTCACGGTTATGGGTTTGATCCCTGGTCAGGGCACATACAAGAATCAACTAATGAATACATAAATAAGTAAAGCAATAAATCAATGCTTCTTTCCTCTCTGAAATCAATAAAAAGTTATAAAATCAATCAATAAAAAAGTTTAAAAATATCCCATCAATTCACAAAAAGTATTCCTGACAACTTGACTCAACAGAGTAGCTCCTAAAGTTAGTAAGTCCTATTAAAAATACAGCTTTTTTCCCCCACCAATACACACACACCAATCTTTGGTATCACATTACTGAGTGGGACTTAAAGGAGTTTAGAAAAATATTATCTTGGCCCTGGCCAGTTGACTCAGTGGTAGAGCGTCGGCCTGGCGTGCAGGAGTCCCAGGTTCGATTCCCGACCAGGGCACACAGGAGAAGCGCCCATCTGCTTCTCCACCCCTCCCCCTCTCTTTCCTCTCTGTCTTTCTCTTCCCCTCCCGCAGCCAAGGCTCCACTGGAGCAAAGTTTGCCGGGGCGCTGGGGATGGCTCTGTGGCCTCTGCCTCAGGTGCTAGAATGGCTCTGATTGTGGCAGAGAGATGCCCCAAGATGGGCAGAGCATCGCCCCCTGGTGGGCATGCCGGGTGAATCCCGGTCGGGCGGGCGCCTGCGGGAGTCTGACTGCCTCCGTTTCCAGCTTCGGAAAAATACAAAAAAAAAAGAAAAAAAAAGAAAAATATTATCTCTTCTTCCCTACTCCCATGTTAAAGTTTTGTTTTATGTGTATTCTTCCATACATATTTCTATGTCTCTACATATATATATAGGACTAAACCCCTAACAATATGGGATATTACAGCTTTTACTTTGCAGCTTTTCTCACCCTCTTTACAGATCAGCAAATCTAACATTTGTTTAGTTTTTTTGTGTGTGTGCATGACAGAGAGAGAGAGAGAGAGAGAGAGAGAGAGAGAGAGGAACAGATAGGGACAGACGACAGACAGGGAGAGATAAGGCGCATCAATTCTTCGTTGCGGCTCCTTAGTTGTTCATTGATGGGGAGCTGCAGCAGAGTGAGGGACCCCTTGCTCAAGCCAGCGACCATGGGGTCATGTCTATGGTCCCACACTCAAGCCAGTGACCCTGTGCTCAAACCGGCGACCTCGGGGCTTTGAACCCGGTTCCTCCACGTCCCAGTCTGACGCTCTAGCCACTGTGCCACTACTTGGTCAGGCACATTCATTTAGTGTTAAGAGAATATTCCACTGTATGTTATGTACCACAATTTGTTCAAGCCTTTACCTACTAATTAACACTGAGATTTCCAGGTTTCTTTCTTCAATAGGTATTTCAATACACATCTCTATACATACATTTTTGTGTAAGGGTGCTTTTATCTTTATAGGATAATTTCTCAAAAGTAGGTCTGCTCAGTGTGTATGGGTAACTTGGTAGCAGTTTAGTCCAGCAGTTTAGTGCCCCTCTCCTTCCATCTTCACCAAAATTAATGTTATCACTATTCTGATTTTATACCAATCTGGTAGATGAGAAGAGGTACCAACCACATCATTGCCTTTTTTTTAAAAAAAATTTTTATGTATTCATTTTAGAGAGGAGAGAGAAAGGGAGAGAGAGAGACAGAGAGGGAGAGAGGAGAGACAGAGAGAGAAGGTGGGGAGGAGCTGGAAGCATCAACTCCCATATGTGCCTTGACCAGGCAAGCCCAGGGTTTCGAACGGCGACCTCAGCATTTCCAGGTCGATGCTTTATCCACTGTGCCACCACAGGTCAGGCCATCATTGCCTTTTTAAAAAACTTGAACCAGGCCCTGGCCGGTTGGCTCAGTGGTAGAGCATCGGCCTGGCGTGGCAGAAGTCCCGGGTTTGGTTCACGGCCAGGGCACACAGGAGAAGCGCCCATCTGCTTCTCCACCCCTCCCCCTCTCCTTCCTCTCTGTCTCTCTCTTCCCCTCCCGCAGCCAAGGCTCCACTGGAGCAAAGACGGCCCGGGCACTGGGGATGGCTCCTCGGCCTCTGCCCCAGGCACTAGAGTGGCTCTGGTCACAACAGAGCGACGCCTCGGATGGGCAGAGCATCGCCCCCTGGTGGGCAGAGCGTCGCCCCCTGGTGGGCGTGCCGGGTGGATCCCGGTAGGGCGCATGCCGGAGTCTGTCTGACTGTCTTTCCGTTTCCGGCTTCAGAAAAATACAGAAAACAAACAAAAAACACAAAAAAAAACTTTAACCATACTTCATACTTGCTGACTTTTTCAATGTTCTGATTTGTGAATTATTTGCTTTCTCATTTTAAAGTTCTCTTTGTACACAGAGACATTAATACATTTCAGAAAATGAGACTTGAAATGTTGTGACTTGTTCCATCATTACAAAGTCACATTCTCAGAAAATGCATAATTTAAAAAATGTATTTTGATGATTCACTCTATTAATGTGAATAAAATTTACATACATGTACATTATTTTATACTTAAATATACATTTCCATTGTGTGTGTGTGTGTTTTTTTTGTTTTTTTTTCAGAGACAGAGAGAGAGTCAGAGAGAGGGATAGATAGGGACAGACAGACAGGAACTGAGTGAGAGGAGAAGCATCAATCATCAGTTTTTCATTGCGACACCTTAGTTGTTCATTGATTGCTTTCTCATATGTGCCTTGACCATGGTTGGGCCTTCAGCCAACCATGTAACCCCTTCCTCAAACCTTGGGTCCCAGCTGGTGATCTTTTGCTCAAAACAGATGAGCCCGCGCTCAAGCTGGTTACCTTGGGGTCTCGAACCTGGGTCCTCTGCATCCCAGTCTGACGCTCTATCCACTGCGCCACCGCCTGGTCAGGCCATTGTTTTTATTCTCATCTCTTTTGAATAATGCTTACCTATTAAGTTAAAAAATGTAGGCCCTGGCTGGTTGACTCAGCGGTTGAGCATATGCCCAGTGTTTGGAAGTCCCAGGTTTGATTCCCAATCAGGACACACAGGAGAAGCAAGCATCTGCTTCTCTCTCTTCTCCTCCTGCAGCCATGGCTCAAATGGTTCGAGCAAGTTGGTCCCTGGCACTGAGGATGGCACCACGGCTTTGCCTCAGGTGCTAAAAATAGCTTCTGTTGCTGAGCAATGGAGCAGTAGCCACAGATGGACAGAGCATCACCCAGTAGGGGACTTGCCAGGTAGATCCTGGTCGGGGTGCATGTGGGGGTCTCTCTCCCAGCCTCTCACTTAAAAAGAAAATAGGATGCAGAGAAGGAAGAACAAGGTATCGGGAAAATTAATCATTCCTATATTAACCACATTCAAATACAGAAATTCTCCATTTTAAAATGTGACATATACTTTAAGTTAAAGTGGCATAAATATCACTTAAAACAATAGCATGCTAAAAGAAGTCACTGAATGATTATTTATTTAAAATATTATGACTCTGGATGTAATTACATATGGGCTTACATAATTTATTATTCATATAAACCCTCAAATAAAATGCATAATTATTCATCCACAATGCCTTTTTCTAATAAGCATAATTATAAATTTTCTATCTCATAAAAAGTGTTGAAAGCCTTTGAATCTTGATTTGTGAAGAAATTACTGAAAATAACTTAAGCTTAACTACATCAAACAATGCTATTGTTTGCAATGCTGTCACAGATTTCTCCATGGCAACAGTCACATGTTGTTATTGCACAATTTGTAGGTACAGGTTATTCTGTGCACATAAACTCTCTACATAATAACAGGGTTTTCACTGCAACTTGCTCAACACACTTAAGATTATGAATACAATTTACAAAATCTTTAACAATATACTTTAAAGATAAAAGTATCCTGAGGATGTTACAAAATTCATTTTACCAGCCCTTCATTTCTTTGCTTTATTTAACTCTTTAATTTCCAAGATAATAGTTGTCCATATTTTGTTACATAAAAATGTTCTTATAGTTCCTATAAACAAAATATATTTAAGCTAAATGGTATATAATTGTCTTTTAAACACTTAGTTCCATCTGCCTCTCTCCTTGGTTAAAATCAAGTATTTATCAAGTTTTCTATAATTCAGAATCAGTCAAGATATAGCAAAACAGAGAGAAATAAGGTTAGCATAAAGTTTAAAGCACTGTGCATTTTTAATATTTTGGTCATATTTTATAATAAAATAATATATTTCGGCAAAAAAATAATAAAATATAAGGTTCAGTTATTTTCTTTTAATTGTAGATCTGGCAGGTATTTTACATTTGTTTTTAAAAACATTGCTATATGGTTTTCAGAACTTTAAGACTAAAAGCACCTAAAAAATAAAATAAAATTTAAGTAAAATGTTTGATGCTCAAAAAAATCCTTTCACAAATTTATAAACTTACTTTTAAGTGTCTCATATACGCCAACACAAAATTGTTATTGCCTGCTAACACTTATTTGACTCAATATAATCTTTAAAATAATAATCTTGGAAGTCTTCCTGGAATTTATGTGAAAATTAAGATGGGAATTAAAAAATAAGAACATTAAAAAAACTCAGCTGCAAAAAAAGTTGTTATTCTTGTGGCAGTAGTTATTATGGCACAAAAACACATGAAAAGACTTGTAGTTTTCTCATATATATATACAAAGTTAATTTCAAATAAAATGAGTAAGATATATTACATATATACACACCCAACCACACATATATACATACACAGACTTGGGCTCCAGGAGGGAAACTGAAAATTTACATGATGAACCATTTGGCTCATTTATCACTGAATCCCAAGTACAGTTTTAATGGAGATTTTCAGTATTTTAATTCAATCTCTCATTACGTAAGAGAAGAAGAGTTTGAGATGTACAAGTCTGAAGTAGGAACTGAGAGTGGTGAATTAAGTGATGATAGATGTGCAACTGCCTTTACATAAATGGTATTTTCATCGTGAAAGAAACTCATGCAGAGACACCTGCAGAAGGGTTTATCACTCATAAGAAAATAAACCTCTTCTGACACTATGACATAGTCACTATAACATACTATAACTATGTAATATTATAGCATTACTTATACATTCTACTTTGGGCAATATAGTCTAATTCTGAATGACCTTGTTAATATTTAAGGCATCAGTGCATCAAGGGCAAAGCTCCACAAAATAAATATGAAAACAAAAAAGCATTAGCTTATTTGTGGCATATAGAATAATCAATGTACATTACACGTGATGGCCACTTCTATGGAATAGGTAATAAATTATACATCTTATTGTCAAAATGTTACAGCATAAATTTTACATCATTTTTCAACACTTCATTTAATGGGCTAAACTGATCTGGCAATATTCTCATTTTCATTGTTCCATCAGCTCCACATGAAAAAATGTGATTTGCTGGCCCTGTCTCAATTTGCATCACTCCGGTTCCAATATTTCTGAAAATGGATTGCCGAGCGTGTTCACTGATAAAAGTGTGAAGAAGACTAAAGGTGGAGAGACTCCAAATCTGAAAGACATTAAGAACAGAATACAAAGTGGGGTTGATGATTACCTAAAAATTCCAAATGTAATATTTATGCTTGTCAATGTGCAAATAAGGAATTTCTAAAACAAAGATGGAGAAAAACAGGTTGACTCTGTATAGGGTGTTGCAATTTTCTAACTCACTTGATATTATTATATTCTTTAAAATCCATTTAGTAAGAAAGAAAAATATTTAAAACCCTGCATTGGAGATGAGAAAACTTAGGTACAAGGATATTAAGTGTATAATACTACAAAAACTTGCAATACTATAGGGACTACAGTCAAGATTTCTACTTCTTAGTTAAGAAGAACTGTTATTGGCATTGGCAGGGTTTATCCAGGCACATTCAGAATTCTTGAGTCAGGCACTGAGTGGTTGTATGCCAATGACATAAATTAAAAAAACAACAACAGTGGGATAAGAACATATATATGTCAGTATATTTCATGGCACCTGAAATTGAATTCAGTAACTCTTAATATGCTGTCAAGACTAATTCTAATGTCCAAAATATGTTTATAACCATGGAAAAGCTAGTTCTTTTGCATACATTAAACATATTTGATAAACAATTTAAAAATAGACAATTTTCAAGTTATTATTTCATTTATTAAAAGATTTATTAAATAGCAATTAACATGGCTGACTGCAGAAACTCTAAGGTTTCTGAAGACTTTCCATTTCATTGATATTGCGGCACTGCTGTGTTACCTTTATGTTGCCTTCTGCAGATCCTGTAACAAAGTACTCTTCGGTTGGATCAATAGCAATGGCTTTAACAGGAGAATCATGGCTCTGGAAAAGCTGCCTCTGTTTTCGTTGTTGAAGGTCAAATACATATGTAAAACCTTTTCTTCCACATGATATTAGTAGCTGATGTTTTGGAGCATATGCTAAAACAGTGGCTCCACTATCATGGCACATAAAAGCTGAAAGTTAAAAAAAAAAAGTAAAAACCATTTAGTAGTATAAGAAACAGACTTCTGGCTTTTGGCCAAGGTAGAATGTTAGAACAGATTTGCCCTTCTACCTGAAAAAAAAAATCAGTGAGTATAGGAAACAATGGTTTGAGGCATTGGACATCAGGCAAGTTAGAATGATCTCTAAGAGACGCAAAACAAACTGGTGAGCCATACAACTTGCCCAGTGTTTTCCAGCCAAGTCACAACGGAGGGAACCAAACTGATCTGGGTCCTGTTCCCACTAGTCATAGTGGAAAACCTCATAATTAACCAGGCACAGGACAGATACTCAGAAGGGTTTTATCTCACTAGAAGGGCAAAATAAGCCCTACACCAAATGCTTCTTTGGGTCTATTTAATTAACAAAGGACCCAAATCTAACAGCTTCTAAGTAACTTAGCCAACTAGGCCACAACATTTCCTTAGGGCAAAGACTAATACAGAGCAAGGCTCTAACTCTTTTCAATTCTATAAAGGCCAAGAGAGGTAAGGAAGCTACAGAAGAAAAGTTGGAAGTTAGCAGAGGTTAGTGAGTTTTAGGGAAAGAATGTCTCCATAACTTAAAAGTGCAAAGTGAAGCAGCAAGTGCTGATGGAGGAACTGTAGCAAGTTATCCAGAAGATCTAGCTAAACATCATTAAGAAACATGCTTACACTAAATGACAGAGTTTCAATGTAGACAAAACAGCTTTAAATGGGAAGAAGATGCCATCTAGGCCTTTCAGAACTAGAAAGAAGTCAATGACTAGCTTCAAAGCTTTAAAGAACAGGGTGACTCTCTTTGTTGGGTGCGGAGGTAATGCAAATGGTAACTTTAAGTTGAAGCTAATGCTCACTTACCATTCTAAATATTCTAGAGCCCTTAATAATTATGCTAAATTGACTGCCTATGTTCTATAAAACGAACAACAAAGCCTGGATGACAGCATATGTTTACAACATGATTTACTGACTCTTTTAAGTCAACTGTTGAGAACTACTACACAGAAAAAAAAGATTTGTTTCAAATTATGTATTACTGCTCAATGACAATGCATGTGGTCACCCAAAAGCTCTGATGGAGTCTTACAAGATTAATATTTTCAGGACTACTAACACAATATCCATTCTGCACCCCATGGATCAAGAAGTAATTTTGACTTTCAAGTCTTATTTAAGAAATACGTTTATGAAGGCTATAGATGTCATAGATAGTGACTCCTCTGATGAATCTGGGCCAAGTAAATTGAAAACCTTCTGGAAAGGAGTCACCATTCTAGACGCCATTAAGAATATTTGTGATTCATAGGAAAAGGTTGAAGTAGCAACATTGTCTGACCAGGCAGTGGAGCAGTGGATAGAGCGTCAGCTAGGATGCTGAGGACCCAGGTTCAAAACCCCAAGGTTGCTGGCTATGATCATGGGGTCATAGGCTCAGGTGGAGCCTTCCAGGTCAAGGCACATCTGAGAAAACAATCAATGAACAACTAAGGTGTAGCAACTATAAGCTAATGCCTCCCATCTCTCTCTATCGGTCCCTCCCTTGCTTAAAAAAACCCAAAAAACCATATATATATGTATATATATGTTATATAACATATATAATAACATATAAACATATATAATATATATCTCACAACATTAACAGGAGTTTGGAAGACACTGATTGTAACTCTTTTGGAAGACCTTGCAGGGTTCAAGAGTTCAGTAGAGAAAGTAACTGAAGATGTGGTGGAAATAACAAGAGAACCAGAATTAAGAGTGGAGCCTGGAGATGTGACTGACTTGCTGTACAATCATGATAAAACTTGAACAAATGAGGAGTTTGCTTCTTATGGATGAGCAAAGAAAGTTGTCTCTGAGATGAAATATACTCCTGGTAAAAATGCTGTGAAGACAGATGAAATACAAAAGATTTATAATATTACATAAACCTAATTGACAAAGCAGACGCAGGATTTAAGAGGAATGACTCCAATTTTGAAAGAAGTTCTACTGTGGATAAAATGCTATCAGACAGCATCACATGCCACAGAGCAATTGTTAGTAAAGAGACTACACTATAGCATTAACATAATTATCATAGGTAATGGGAAACCAGAAACTTTGTGTGACTTGCTTTATAGGCGTACCTCAGAGATACTGCAGTTCAGTTCCAGATCACTACAATAAAGCGAGTATTGCAAAAAAGTGGGTAGTGTCTTTGTGCTAGTATAGGATCTTGCCTTCAATTTGTAAAAAAATGCGGTATCTGTGAAGCACAATACAGTGAACTGTAATAAAATGATGTATGCCTGTACTATAATATTTGCTTCATTGCGGTGGTCTAACACTGACCCACAATTTTGCTGAGGTATGTCTGCATCCTGAAATCAAGTAGTGTGAATCCCCCAAGTTTGTTTTACTTCAGTATTCTAGATCTGTTGCTTCTCACCAATTTGTTAATATCTGAAAAATGGCTTGCTACGATTTTGATTAGGATTGCACTGAATCTATGAAGTTGGAAGAAACTGACTACTTAACAATATCAAGTCTTTCAATCTATAGATGTGGAATATCTGACCATTTACTTAGACCTTTGATTTCTTTTATGCTTTATGCATTTCCGCCCAACCGATGCTATATATATACTGTTAGATTTATGCCTCAAAATTGTACTATTTTGGGTGCTATTATAAATGGTACTATTTTTTAAATTTCAAATTCCAATTGTTCATTGCGGGTATATAGGAAAGCAGCTGACTTTAGTATATTGATCATCTATCCTGTGACTCTGTATACTTGCACATTAGTTCCAGGAAGTGTTTTTTGTATATTATTAGGAATTTTCTATAAATATAATCATTTCAACCTCTGAATAAAGACATTTTTGTATCTACTTTCCAACCTGTATACCTTTTATTTCCTTTTGTCTAACTGCATTAGTTAGGACCCCGGTACAATTTTAGTTAAATGGGAGTGGCTAGTGGGGACATAATACATATTATGCAATAACTGATGTTCTGAATGATGACTTATATCAGACCCAAAGTGAAGACAAATGAATTTTATTATCTATGTTCTACTGTCCTTCCACAGGTATAGCGAAGAGTTAATGCAGATTGCATTTTCCTGCTTCCAAACTGTGCCACAATGAGCCAAATAAAGTTCATGGACTAATAAATGTCATTTAAAAAACATTCATTTAAAAAAAATTTTTACTTTATGAATTTCTTGACTTTAAAAATTTATAAAATGCTTTCAAAACTTACCATGAACTAAACTATTGGCAGGTGCTACAAGAGTATCCCACAAACATACATTTCTGGAAAAAAAAAAAAAGATTACTCTTGAATGACACAAAGTTAACAGAATAAAAATTATGTTTCATATAGTCACTTAAAATTTGAACCTTGCTCTTACAGAAAGTTCTTAAATTTATAAAAACACCCAATACAAGTAACTACTGTATTTATGTATCATTCATTTGAAACAATTTAAAAATTACTAGCTCATAAAATTGAACAATTTAAGATTAACATGTATTTACAAATAATACTATATGAAGTGTGAATATGAAAGCTACCTTTTATATTCATTGATTCTCTAACAGACTGCCATACACATATAGCAGGACACACTGAATTTTTTGGTGTGTGAGGAAAACATATTTCTACTATGAACAAGAGCAGCTTTTATTCTTTTCCCTGAGTTGCAAAGGAAGCATCAATGTATGTAAGAATCTCTATGGAAGATGGGACTGAAAACTCCACATTCCTACAGTCCCATTTCTAGGGGAAAAGTAAGGCCTTAAAAGATCATTACAAAATACAGAAATTAATACAGGAACCTCAGCTGGCCTTGATCTCTCAACTCAGCTCTATGAGGGAAGTCAAAAGTAGGAATATGGAGAAGGAGGCAGAAGACATTTTCTTGCATATTTAAGATTTTTGAGGTGATGGTGATGGGCTACCCCTTACTAGTCACTGTATAACTAACAAGTCTTTCTGAGTTTAATTTTGTGAAACAGTGATTTCATTTGGTGTGCTGCAAGAATCTTTAAAACATGTAATACCTAACTAGTCAGGGACACAGATCTCTTCTCCCTTAGATTGTTAAATTAAAAAAATAAAAAAGACAAGAGCCAGCACAACAACAGCTATAAGTGTGAATGCCCTGTCTTGAGCCATAAATATGTAGGTCATATAATAGAGCTGCATCTTACTGGTCCCAATGCACAATAAGGTTGCATATGATTTGTTAACTCTTTGTACCAGAGATCCTGATATACAAATATAGGCACCTGGCTTTTTAAAAAATCACTTTGTCCACTATGCCACCACCGGTCACAATACAGACAACAGTGGCAACAGCCAGAGGGAAAGGAGGAATAGCGGTAGCGAGAAGGGTAACTGAGGGGGGAGTGGGCAGAAGAGGCTTTGCTTAGGGTGAGCGGGGGGCGTGATGCAGGGTGTACTTGGTGTTATATTGAGTTGTACACTTGAAAAATGTATAGTTTGGTGAACCAAGTCAAAACAATAAATTTTTAAAAAATTATTTTGAAGCAAAAAGGGTAATTACTATTACTATAATTTTTATATCAATAAATTATACCTTATTTTTGTCAGATCGGCAAAAAATAGATTTTTTTGGTGTGCTGCAGAATTTACTAATGAATTTGTGTGCCATGAGATTAAAAAGGTTGAAAACTGCTGACCTATCTAATAAAGCCACAGGCAGAATTAACTAAATAGCATGGCCAATAATTAAGTTCCTTTTTCTCTTAACACTTAAGGAGTAATATGGAAGAAAATTAATTCCATCAACAATCAAACCTTATTTCCTACACTAAACTCTTAACATTAGAATATTAAAAATATAAAAGGAATAAATCTTTTTCCAAAAAATTTTGAATTTTATTAAATTTATTGGGATGACACTGCTTATTAAAATTATATATAGGTTTGAAGTGTACAGTTCTATAATACATCATCTATATATTACATTGAGTGTTTACCACCCACAGGGAAGTCTCCTTCCATCACCAGGTACAATATCTGACTCCCTTTACCCTGTTCTACCTGGATTTTGTTTTTAATGGTACAAGAATATCCTTAAATTTACAATTAGAACACTAAAAGTGCCCCTCAAAACAATTTTATAATAAAAATATTTAAAGGCATGGTTATTAAAATATTCTTAAAGCATAAATATATAAAGCATTTAGTCACAAAGCTCAGTTATACGTATACACACTTCAATTTCAGTTGTAGTCTCTTACCTACTGTCAGTTGAAAGACCAGCTGTAGCTATTAGAGAGGAGGAACTAACAAAGACAAAATCATTGGCTGTTTTGTTATGACACTGCCAGGTCTGTAATGTTTAGAAACAACAACAAATGTTAACGCTATTAATATTATAACCAGGTAGAAGCATTAATCAAAAAGTGATCATGTCATCTGTGTCTTACTTTAACTGTTTTTTTCCCCCTGAACTTTAGAAAAACTTCAGAAATAACATTGAAAATTCCTATAACCTTTACCCAGATTCTCCAATTTTTAAAATTTCACACATTTGCTTTGCCTCTCCTTCTTTCATACACTGCGCACGTGCACACACACACACACACACACACACACACTCTCTCTCTCTCTCTCTCTCTCTTCCTGAAACATTTAAATAAACTGCATATGTCATGAACCTTTATGAGGTCCTTTGCTTTTTGTTCAACCAAAAGTTCAAAGGCGAACAAAAGAAGACTAAACTCAAGTATTTCCCTTGGAATATCTATGAAAATTTTTGTCTTTGAAGACAGAAACTAGGATTCTAGATTCTCAGGCAAAATGATTTATTTTCAGAAATACATACACTCTTAAATAATTTTTCATATATGTAAATAAAAACATATTCATAAAAGTTAACAAAATTTAAAAATTTACAATGTGTTTCAATATTCCATCGAACACTACCTCAAAATATTATGAAGTTTAGCCCATTATTATAAAGGCTTCCAAGTTTATTCAGATGTTTCTCTTCAATAAAAAATGACTTTCTAAAGTATGTCGGAATCATCAAGTAAAGATTTTTTTTCCCTCTGAATCACTTCCCTAATCTCAGACCCCCCGCCCCACCCTAATCACTACTGGAACTGGGTAGATGATGTCCTTAAAACAAAAAAAATCTACATTACTCTCCCAAAGTCAATGTACATTTTAATCCAATTCATCTCTTTAGAAATTAAAAAACACGGACAGTCCCTTAGGGAACACAAACTTGTACTGAAACCTGTTGGCTTAATAAAAATACGAGGAAAAATAAATATTCGTTCAAGGTACCTCATCAACGCACCCCCCCTTGCTTTCACTTAGATTAGTAGTATATTCCAGCATTTAACCTTGAGTGAATTACCAGAATCTACAGAATAAGTTATATATAAATTTAGTGCTCTGTGAAGCTATAGAAGATTACTAAGCCTGTGTGGTACTGAATAGAAATGTATCAATTTTTTTTAAGAGATAGGTAAATTAATAATAGTACCAGCTATAGAACATGCTTTCTTCTTTGTTCTTGATGGCTAACTGCAGAGAGCAACCAGCTGCACTGTTCTGTTGATCCTTCTTTTTAAGTGTAATACCCAGCGCAGCTAGTGAGGCTGGAAAAGGGCTGAGCGACCCATAAGTTGCATTGGTCTCTGGAGGGAGGTACCATGTTGGTTCTAACAGGTTAATTTTACAAGTTACCATAAACTTTTATTTCTCACAGAGTAAATTTCACATAATATATAGGACTAGATAGTTTTTTTTGGCTTTAATATTTCTTGCCTCAATATACATTCTTGGGTGTTTTTAAAATAAAAATGTATAAAATTTTAAAGTTAGGAATTCTTGGCTTACCAGATATGGCTTAGGTATGCTTCCAGTAATAGGACAACATTTCCAATTTGTTTGATACAAACTTAAGTATCCATCAGCATCAACTATTCCAAACTTAGAAAAAAAATATTTAAATGTTTAGTACAAATACAAAAGCACATTTACCCTTACCCTTACTGTGAATCCCGTATTTCAACGCTTAAATATTTGATTAGTGAATTTTTTGATTTTTCATTTCACTTATGCATGTAGAAAAACATTTAGCTACTGTTTAAAAAATTTCAAGGGTAGTCATAAAGAAAGAGAAAGCATCAGACACCCATTTTATCATACTAATCAACAGCACAGTCTGCATGTTCTCTATTAAGTACTCCAAAAAATGCAATACTGAACTTATACATTAAGCTATGTGACAAAGTTTTAGCATGTGTAAGATATAAAATTGTTCATTTTAAAAAAGACAAAATGAGAACTTCCAAAATATATAATAAGGAAAACAGTAGAGAGTAAAATGAAACAAAGATTATCACAGTAAAAGAATTCCACTATGGGCACTCAGGGCAATTTGACTAGAAAGATGTCAAATAATCCAGTAAAGGATTATATGTACAGATCTTGAAGGATGAGTCAGACTGTTTACAGCTTTTTTTCTTAAATTATAAAAAGTATGCATACTTATATAAAGTGTATAAAATAAAACAATGTCTACTTTGGACACTTTCCTGCTTCCATTTCCAGATCTAACAATCATTAACAATTTGACAGGTTAGAAATTTATTCTATGAATATTCAAACATTCACACATACGTAAGTTTTTTTAAAAAAATTAGGATCATAATAAATACACAGTTCCATAATTTCATTTTGACTTAAAGCCATATTTCCACATTGATAATTATAAATCTATTTCATTTCTGTGCTGTGTGGTATTATAGTATATAGCTGTATTATAACTTTTTGAAATTTTTCCCTTATAGATAGATGGTTTCCAATTTTCCCTACTATAAAAAGTGCTGCTTTGAACATTCTTGTGCATATATACTTTTGAGTACTTATGTAGGATATCTAAAAATGGGAAAGCTTTGTCAAAGGGCATCATTTAAAATTGGCAGGTGAAGACAAAATTAAATCCTAAAATATCAATTTACAATCCCACTTTTGTACATGATTCCATACTGCATACTACTAAAATTTTAAATATTTGTTGACTTACAGGAAAAAAAGGGCTCATTTTATTCATTCCAATTTTAGTATATGTGCTGCCGAAACAAGCACAAGCTCATTTTATTCAATTATTAGTAAGAGTTACTAACTATGCATAACTTAATAAATTTATTGTTCATATCCTTCATCTATTAAGTTTTCTTCTAAAAATTCTGATTGATAGGGCTAATATGAGGAATATTAATACACTGTTTACTGTGTTTGTTATAGAGATTTTTCCACAGTCTGTCCTTTTTGTGTTTTATCCCAGTGGTTTTTCAACCTTTTACACTTGGGGACCAGTGAAAACTGAATTATTTTGGGGACCACTAAGGCAGAAATCACCTTGAGCATAAGCAAATTTGACTATGATCATTCAGTCTATAATCTTCATACAACATCACAGTGATTAACTCTTTTGTGGAGCTAAAAATATCTGGTGTTGAAAAACAATGATTCATCCTACATTTTTTTCTATTAGATCTAGGTATATTTTCAGAAAGGGTAAATGGAAATGTGTTAAGTTGCTGCATATTTATAAATGTGCTCATCAAATTTGAAGAGCAGTTTGGATAAGAACTGACTCACAGGTCTCATTCCTTGTACATCAGAATTCTGTAAATACTGTTCTACTGTCTATTTGTATCCTGTTTTGGAGTAGGCCAATGCCATTAACTTTAGAAAGGGTGGTGGAGAAGTTCTAAGTGACCACTGTTACCCCTACTCCTTCTTAAAAGTTCTCTTTATCCTTGAATTAAAAATAAAACAAAAATTAAATAATCAGGATGTGTCTAAGCAAGTGTTGTTTCTCAATAGTTGTAGAATTTGGTAGGCCTTTCCTTTCATTAACTTTTTTTTTAAGACAGAGAGGAGAGAGACAGACAAGAAGGGAGAGAGATGAGAAGCATCAACTCATAGTTGCATCACTTCAGTTGTTCATTTGCTAGCTTCTCATATATTTCTTGACTGGGGGGCTCAAACTGAGCCAGTGAACCTTCCTTGCTCAAGCAGGCGACCTTAGGCTCAGTCCTGTGACCTTGGGCTTCAGTCCAGCAACCTTTAGGCTCAAGCTGGCAACTTTGGAATCATAGTGATCCCGCACTCAAGCAGGTGAACCTGCGCTCAAGCTGGATGAGCCCAGGCTCAAGCCGGCAGCCTCAGGGTTTTGAACCTGGGTTCTTAGCATCCCAGATTGACGCTCTAGCCACTGTGCCACCACCAGTGAGGCAGGCCCTTCCTTATCTAAAATTCTAGTTTTTCTTTTGGAAAAAAATCTGTATTTTATATTCCTTTGAATATAATGTTTCTCTTCCATTAATATTTGCCTTCTTCTGAAATATCTTTTAAATGTCCTTTATAAATTTTCCTAGATCTAGTCTTTTATATCTTGGGTTATTTTTTATTGTGGGATAATTTTCTAATCTGTACTTCTCAATTGCAAACTGCATTTTCAATTATTGCCATTCTGCTATTCAGCCTTTAGAATGAGTAGTTGCCCCACTAACCCAATTTTGAGAAGTCATATACTTTTAACTTACAAAAATTCTTTTTTTCTTCTACTGACTATATTTTATAACAGTATGCTTTGTTTTATAATGTATTATCTTCTTGGATCTGAAAGATTTTTCCTCACAGGTCATCTATTTTGCTTAATGCCCCTATTTAGGCTCTTAGTATTTTTGGCAATGTTCAGTGACTTCTGGGGCCCATGTTTATCTGTAACTGACAAGTTGATCAGCATTATTAATATGGTATGGGTCATCTGTTCCATTTACCTTATCAGGCTTCCCTACAAAGTGAGTTAACATGCTTAGGTGTTGTTATTTGACTCTATCATGGCTAAGGTGAATCAATGGTAGGTAAAATGACTGCCTGTCTAAAATATATACTTGGGCATGTAATGGAGAATAATTTGTTGTGCTTTTAAGGAGCTTATGCAGAAGGTTATAATGAGTGTTAAATCTGTAAAATAATTCAGATTGTAGAAGGTGTTGAATACTATGCTAAAGAATTTGGGCTTCTACATACAATGAGAAACCTTGAAGAATTCTTGAAAAGAACAATAATATGAGCTCACCTATAGTATAATTATATAACTATGTTTTCTAGTTCAATAACTTTGTTGACAACTTGACAGATGCGTTAGAAAGATAAGGGCTGAGGTATAGAATTAGGTGTAATATAATATTTATAACCAAATTGGGAAAGCATGAATACATAATGAATATTGATGGGTCATACAACTGATAGTATAGCAGAATTCTAAAGGCTTCTAGGGTAAGTCCCCTTAATTTCCCATTAAAAATCAAGAAATGTAGCCCTGGCCGGTTGGCTCAGCGGTAGAACGTCGGCCTGGCGTGCGGGGGACCCAGGTTCGATTCCCGGCCAGGGCACATAGGAGAAGCGCCCATTTGCTTCTCCCCCTCCTCCCCCTCTGTCTCTCTCTTCCCCTCCTGCAGCCAAGGCTCCACTGGAGCAAAGATGGCCTGGGCGCTGGGGATGGCTCCTTGGACTCTGCCCCAGGCGCTAGAGTGGCTCTGGTCGCGGCAGAGCGATGCCCTGGAGGGGCAGAGCATTGCCCCCTGGTGGGAAGAGCGTTGCCCCTGGTGGGCGTGCCGGGTGGATCCCAGTCGAGCGCATGCGGGAGTCTGTCTGACTGTCTCTCTCCGTTTTCAGCTTCAGAAAAATACAAAAAAAAAAAAAAAAAAAAATCAAGAAATGTTAATTGGTATTAAATTATATGCTCTCAAAATTTTGTTTCATAATTATGTGAAAAATTATCACTGACTTTTGTGAAATGGTACAGAGCTATGTGATAAATGTGGTACAAAAAAAGGATGGAGCTCACCATGACAGAGTAATCACATGAGAAAGAGTGAAGATTTGGAGGTTAGAGATAAAGGAAAGGTAAGATATACCATTAGCTAAGGGCTGTGTGAGTGTTTTTAATAAAGCATGGCCCTAAAGACAAAGAGGGGGCTGATTTCCCCTTTAAAAGAGTTTTTAAAGTGCTAGTGAGCACTTCAAATTATAGTATAGAGCCATGCGTTAGAAAGATAAGGGCTGAGGTATCAAAACAGCATGGTATTGGCAGAAAACAAACATACAAACCAATGGAACAGAATTGAGAGCCCATAAATAAAACCACATATATATGGACAAATCATCTTCAACAAAGGAGCCAAAAACACACAATGGAGAAACAAAAGTTTCTTCAATAAATGAGGTATCAAAACAGCATGGTATTGGCAGAAAAACAAACATACAAACCAATGGAACAGAATTGAGAGCCCATAAATAAAACCACATATATATGGACAAATCTTCTTCAACAAAGGAGCCAAAAACCCACAATGGAGAAACAAAAGTTTCTTCAATAAATGGTGCTGGGAAAACTGGAAAACCATATGCAAAAGAATGAAAGTTGACTACAGTCTGTCCTGCACAAAAATTAATTCAAAATGGATCAAAGACCTAAATATAAGACCTGAAACTATAAATTATATAGAAGAAAACATACGTACTAATCTCATAGACCCTGGCCGTAGAGAACAATTTATGAATTTGACCCCAAGGGCAAGAGAAGCAAAGGCAGAAATAAATAAATGGGACTATATCAAACTAAAAAGCTTCTGCACAGCAAAAGAAACTGACAACAAAACAAATAGGCAGCCAACTAAATGGCAGATATTTGTAAACAACAGCTCTGATAATGGGTTAATATCCAGAATATATAAAGAACTCACAGCCTGACCTGTGGTGGTGCAGTGGATAAAGCGTCGACCTGGAAATGCTGAGGTCGCCGGTTCGAAACCCTGGATTTGCCTGGTCAAGGCACATATGGGAGTTGATGCTTCCTGCTCCTCCCCTTTCTCTCTCTCTGTTTCTCTCTCTCTCTCCCTCTCTCTCTCCTTTCTAAAATGAATAAAAAAAAAGAACTCACAAAGTTCAACAACAAACAAGCAAATAATTTAATTAAAAAATGGGGAGAGGACCTGAATAGATACTTCTACCAAGAGGACATACAAATGGCCAGCAGGTATATAAAAAGATGCTCATCTTCACTAGTTATTCAAGAAATACAAAACAAAACTACAATGAGATACCACCTTACACCTGTTCAATTGGCTATTATTAACAAGACAGATAATAACAAGTGTTGGAGAGGCTGTGGAGAAAAAGGAACCCTCATTCACTGCTGGTGGGAATGTAAATTAATACAACTATTATGAAAGAAAGTATGGTGGTTCCTCAAAAAATTAAGAATAGAATTACCATGTGACCCTGCAATCCCTCTACTGGGTATCTACCCCAAAACTCAAAAAAATTGGTACGTAAAGACACATGCAGCCCAAAGTTCACTGCAGCATTGTTCATGGTGGCCAAGACATGGAAACAACCAAAGTGTCCCTCGATTGAGGATTGCATAAAGAAAATGGGGTATATACATACAATGGAATACTACTCAGCCATAAGAAATGATGACATAGTGACATTTACAACAGCATGGATAGACCTTGAGAACATTATACTAAGTTAAATAAGTAAATCAGAAAAAAGCTACGAACTATATGATTTCACACAAGGGTGGGATATAAAACTGAGATTCATGGATATAATAAAAGTGAAGTGGTTACCAAGGGGAAGGGAACATGGAGGAGGGAGAAGGGGATTTGAGTGAATGGGGAGTCGGGAGAGGATGGGGGGAAGGGTATAAAAAGGGACAAATAAAAGATGATGGAAAATGACTGGACTTTGGGTGATGGGTATATAACATAATCAACAGTTCAAATGCTATAGAAATGTTCACCTGAAACCTAGGCACTCTTATTGATCAATGTTACCCCTGTTAAAATTAATTGTCTAAATTAAAAAAAAAAACACCTCAAAATAAACCTCAAGAAAGCTTTTTGAGAAATAAAATTTAAAGTACAAGCTCAATAAATAAATAAATAAATGAATAAATAAATAAATAAATAAACGAAGCAGAATAGAAAGACTCACAGATACAGAAAACATTTCGACAGCTGCCAGGTGGGAGGAGCACTGGGGGGATGAATGACAAAGGTGAAGGGATTAAGAAGTACAAATTGGCTGTTACAGAATAGCCATGAGGCAAGGATGGCACAAAGAAAGAAAACTACAGACCAATATCTCTAATGAATACAGATGCTAAAATTCTAAACAAAATACTGGCAAACCGAATACAACAACATATTAAAAAAATAATACATCATGATCAAGTGGGATTCATCCCAGAATCTCAAGGATGGTTCAACATACGCAAAACGGTTAACGTAATACACCATATCAACAAAACAAAGAACAAAAACCACATGATCTTATCAATAGATGCAGAAAAGGCTTTTGATAAAATACAACACAATTTTATGTTTAAGACTCTCAACAAAATGGGTATAGAAGGAAAATATCTCAACATGATAAAGGCCATATATGATAAACCATCAGCCAACATCATTTTAAACGGCATAAAACTGAGGACTTTCTACCTTAAATCAGGAACAAGACAGGGTTGTCCACTCTCTCCACTCCTATTTAACGTGGTGCTAGAAGTTCTGGCCAGAGCAATCAGACAAGACAAAGAAATAAAAGGCATCCATATCGGAAAAGAAGAAGTAAAGGTATCACTTTTTGCTGATGATATGATCCTATACATCGAAAACCCGAAGGACTCCACAAAAAGATTATTAGAAACAATAAACCAATACAGTAAGGTCGCAGGATACAAAATTAACATACAGAAGTCCATAGCCTTTCTCTATGCCAACAATGAAATATTAGAAAACAAACTCAAAAAAATAATCCCCTTCACGATTGCAACAAAAAAAATAAAATACCTAGGAATAAACATAACAAAGAATGTAAAGGACCTATATAATGAAAATTACAAAGCATTGTTAAGGGAAATCGAAAAAGATACAATGAGATGGAAAAATATTCCTTGTTCTTGGATAGGAAGAATAAATATAATCAAAATGGCCATATTACCCAAAGCAATATACAAATTTAATGCAATTCCCATCAAAATCCCTATGAGATTTTTTAAAGAAATGGAACAAAAAATCATCAGATTTATATGGAACTATAAAAAACCCCGAATAGCCAAAACAATCCTAAGGAAAAAGAATGAAGCTGGGGGCATTACAATACCTGACTTTAAACTATATTATAGGGCCACGATAATCAAAACAGCATGGTATTGGCAGAAAAATAGACACTCAGACCAATGGAACAGAATAGAAAGCCCAGAAATAAAACCACATATATATAGTCAAATAATCTTTGATAAAGGGGCCAACAACACACAATGGAGAAAAGAAAGCCTCTTCAACAAATGGTGTTGGGAAAACTGGAAAGCCACATGCAAAAGAATGAAACTCGACTACAGCCTGTCCCCGTGTACTAAAATTAATTCAAAATGGATCAAAGACCTAAATATAAGACCTGAAACAATAAAGTACATAGAAGAAGACATAGGTACTAAACTCATGGACCTGGGTTTTAAAGAACATTTTATGAACTTGACTCCAATGGCAAGAGAAGTGAAGGCAAAGATAAATGAATGGGACTACATCAGAATAAAAAGTTTTTGCTCAGCAAGAGAAACTGATATCAAAATAAACAGACAGCCAACTAAATGGGAAATGATATTTTCAAACAACAGCTCAGATAAGGGCCTAATATCCAAAATTTACAAAGAACTCATAAAACTCAACAACAAACAAACAAACAATCCAATAAAAAAATGGGAAGAGGACATGAATAGACACTTCTCCCAGGAAGAGATACAAATGGCCAACAGATATATGAAAAGATGCTCAGCTTCATTAGTTATTAGGGAAATGCAAATCAAAACTACAATGAGATACCACCTCACCCCTGTTAGATTAGCCATTATCAACAAGACGGGTAATAGCAAATGTTGGAGAGGCTGTGGAGAAAAAGGAACCCTCATTCACTGTTGGTGGGACTGTAAAGTAGTACAACCATTATGGAGGAAAGTATGGTGGTTCCTTAAAAAACTGCAAATAGAACTACCTTATGACCCAGCAATCCCTCTACTGGGTATATACCCCAAAACCTCAGAAACATTGATACGTGAAGACACATGTAGCCCCATGTTCATTGCAGCACTGTTCACAGTGGCCAAGACATGGAAACAACCAAAAAGCCCTTCAATAGAAGACTGGATAAAGAAGATGTGGCACATATACACTATGGAATACTACTCAGCCATAAGAAATGATGACATCAGATCATTTACAGCAAAATGGTGGGATCTTGATAACATTATAAGGAGTGAAATAAGTAAATCAGAAAAAAACAAGAACTACATGATTCCATACATTGGTGGAACATAAAAATGAGACTAAGAGACATGGACAAGAGTGTGGTGGTTACCAGGGGTGGGGGGAGGGAGGACAGGGGGAGAGTTAGGGGGAGGGGGAGGGGCACAGAGAACTAGATAGAGGATGGCGAAGGACAATCTGACTTTGGGCGAGGGGTATGCAACATAATCTAATGACAAAATAACCTAGACATGTTTTCTTTGAATATATGTACCCTGATTTATTAATGTCATCCCATTACCATTAATAAAAATTCATTTAAAAAAAAAAAAAAAAAAAAAAAAGAATAGCCATGAGGAATGTGAAGTGAATATAGTCAATATTCTTTTTTTTTTCCCAGAGAGGCAGGGAGACAGGAACATCGAGCTGCTCTTGCAGGTGCCCTGACTGAGGTATCAAACTGGCAACTTCTATGCTCCAGGATGACACTCCAACCAATCAAGCTATCCTGCTAGGGCTTAATTTTTTTTTTAATTGAGTTTTAGAGAGGCAGAGAAAGAGAGAGGGGATGGGGAAAGGAAGCATTCATTTATTTTTTTGCTCAGTCGTTCATTCTTTGGTTGCTTCCCATATGTGCCCTGACCAGTAATCGAACGGCAGCCTTGTTGTTTCAAGACAACGCTCTTAACTGACTGAGTCAACTGGCCAGGGCAGTCAATATTTTAATAACTATGTATGGTGTCAATGGGTACATGATACATCAGGATGATCACTCAGTAAGTTATGTAATGTCTAATCACTGATATAGGCCCTGGCCAGTTGGCTCAGTGGTAGAGCGTCGGCCTGGCGTGCGGAAGTCCCGGGTTCGATTCCTGGCCAGGGCACACAGGAGAGGCGCCCATTTGCTTCTCCACCCACCCCTCCCCCTCTCCTTCCTCTCTGTCTCTCTCTTCCCCTCCCGCAGCCGAGGCTCCATTGGAGCAAAAGATGGCCCAGGCGCTGGGAATGGCTCCTTGGCCTCTGCCCCAGGCGCTGGAGTGGCTCTGGTCGCGACAGAGCGATGCCCCGGATAGGCAGAGCATCGCCCCCTGGTGGGCGTGCCGGGTGGATCCCGGTTAGGCGCATGTGGGAGTCTGTCTGACTGCCTCCCCGTTTCCAGCTTCAGAAAAATACAAAAAAAAAAAAAAAAAATAATAATCACTGATATATGTACACCTGAAAATAATTTAATATTGTATGTCAACTGTAACTGAAAAATAAAAAATGCCTGACTGGTGGTGGCACAGTGGATAGAGCGTCGACCTAGGATGCTGAGGTCCCAGGTTCGAAACCCCAAGGTCACTGGCTTGAGCACAGGTTCATCTGGCTTGAGAACAAGCTCACAAGCCTGAGCGTGGGATCACTATCTTGAGCGCGTCAACGATCCCAAGGTCTCTGGCCTGAAGCACAGGGCACATGAGAAGTAATCAATGAACAACTAAAGTGGCGCAACTACAAACTGATGCTTCTCATTCTTCTCCCTTACACTCTCTCTCAAAAGAAAAAAAAAAAGACTAAAAAATAGTGAGACATTAGGAGCAGATATAGGCAGAGTGAGGAAAGTACGATCATGGGAAGTGAAAACATTAAGATATAATAGAACAGGGTTAGCAAACTTTTTCTTAAAGGACCCTATAGTGCCTGACCGGGTGGTGGCGCAGTGGATAGAGCATCGGACTGGGACACAAAACCCTCAGGTTCAAAACCCCAACGTCGCCAGCTTGAGCATGGGCTCATCTGGTTTGAGCAAGGCTCACCAGCTTGAGCTCAAGGTCATTGGCTTGAGCAAGGGTCACTCGGTCTGCTGTAGTCCCCCAGTCAAGGAACATATGAGAAAGCAATCAGTGAACAAATAAGGTGCCGCAAAGAAGAACTGATGCTTCTCATCTCTTTCCCTTCCTGTCTGTCTGTCCCCATCTGTCTCTCTCTGTCTCTGTCACAAAAAACCCCCCACCAAAAAACAAAACAAAAAAATCTATAGTAAATATTTTAGGCTTGCCAGCTATCAAGTCTTTGTTCTCTTGAACTCTGCTGTTACAGTGGAAAAGTAATCACAGAAAACAACTAATCAATGGAGTAGCTGTGTTCCAATAAAACTTTATTTACAAAACCGGTGGCTAGGCTCTAGTTCGTTGATGTGCCATTGTGGAGCAGTGCTTCTTAAAACTTTAATGTGTGTACATATCATCAGAATATCTGGTTAAAAGGCAGATGGTAATTCAGTAGGTCTGACATAGTCAAAAATCTGCATTTCTAATAAGTTCCTAGATGTTACTTGCCACCTAGTACTTGACCATATTTTGAGTAGGTTCCAGAGGATAAATGGTGTTTAATCAAAATGTGTAATATAAGGTGATCCTATATTCAGTCCTTAAGCATAATTTAAGTGACTTTTAAGAGACCTATACATGTCTTTCCAGGAAGAACCAAACAAATATAAGAGACCTTGAAGAAAAAATTTTAAATAATTCATATAGATCAATGCTTTACCATTAGCTCACTGAGCTTTTCTTTTCAGAAACTACAAAGAGTAATATTTATAGACCACCAACATAATCAAAGAATTTTCCCATCTGCATTTTTATATACTACCTTATTTCCCTGGTAGTTAAATCTCATTCTTGTAACTCTTGCATTGCCTCCAGAGCGAAAGCAGGTTATCTGTTGGGAATGGCCCCATTCAAACATTCTGACACTTCCATCTTGAGCTCCTGTCAGATCTGCATTATAAGAGGGCAAAAATTGAAAATTTATTTCAGAAATTCTGGAAAATTTATTTTTTAATCCAATGGAAATGTTTATGGAAGAAACACCTAAGAAATAAATCACAGTCAATTTATATGAATTTACCTTTATATGAAATTTCACTTGCACACTGTACTCTTAATCATAAGAACAGATAGTTATAGGCCCTAGCCAGTTGGCATAGTGGATAGAGTGTCTGCATATCATGTGGACATCCAAGGTTCAATCCCTGGTCAGGATACACATGAGAAGTGATCATCTGCTTCTCTTCCCCTCCCTCTCTCTCTCTTCCCCTCTCCACAGCCAGTGGCTCGATTGGTTCAAGAGTCAGCCCTGGTGCTGAGGATAGCTCAGTTTTTGAGTATCAGCCCCAGCAGAGGTTGCCAGGTGGATTCCGGTCAGGGTGCATGTGGGAGACTGTCTCTCCATCTTCCCTCCTCTCACTTAAACAAACAAACAGATAGTTATAGGATATACTTTTATTTGATTGAGAACATACACTCATACAAAACAACAGAAGCAATTAAATCAGACTTCTATAAATTTTACTTTCCTTTGAAATCATATCAATGATGTTTTAATAGCCTTTAATAAATAGCTTTTTTAAATTCTTCAGGTTACTAATGAGCCAATTCTTATCAGTTATACTATTAATATTTAAATTTATACACTTTTCTCTGAAAAAATAAGAACAAGTGTCATAAATGTTTTTTTAAATTATTTATTGATTTTAGAGAGGGAGAGAAACATTGATTTATTATTCTACTTATTTATACATTCATTGGTTGATTCTTTATTTTTTATTTTTTATTAAGTGAGAGGTGGGGAGGCAGAGAGACAGACTCTTGCATGCATCCCGAACAGGATCCACCTGGCCAGCCCCCACCAGGTGATGCTCTGCCATCTGGAGCCGCTGCTCTAATTGCCAAGCAACCGAGCTATCAATATTTTAGTGCCTTAGGCAAGGCCATGGAGCCATCCTTATTGCCCAGGGCCAACTCACTAGAACTTTTCGAGCCATGACTGAAGGAAGAGAAGAGAGAGAGAGAGAAAAAGAGAGAAGGGAGAGGGGGAGGGGTAGAGAAGCAGATAGTCACTTCTTCTATGTGCCCTGACTGGGAATTGAACCTGGGACTTTGTAAGGCAAATAGTCACAGCTGTTGCCGTGGTGGCCATACAGATGCAGGTTCCCATTAGATTCGGGCAGATGGTAAAGAAACAGTGGAGCCAAAAAATGGTAGGCCATTCCTTTATTCAAGTCTCATTCCGGCTGACAAGCAAACAGGGAAAAACACTTCCCTTTCCATTCAGAGCTCACAAAGCTAACTGACACATTCTCCAGTTCTACAACCAGGAGAATCTTCTCTGGTTTTTCCTAGAATCAAAGGCCCCACCAGTCTCAGCGTTGTTCACAAAAGCCCCCTCACCTCTGTCAACATGGCTTCTTACTCTGCAAAACTGGCTTCTCTCTCTTCCTCTGCCATCTTGACTTCTTCTCCATTCCTCCTTCCTCTCCTTTCTTTTAAAAACTTTTCTGGCATAAAACCTCCCCTCCAGCAAACATTAGCAAGACAATGGCCCTTCCTAAGTAGGAAGGTAATTAGCAATTTCACAGATGCCATACCTGGCACTGCCCAGCGCCATTTTTAACAATAAAAGTGAGCAAACTTAAATAACACAAATTTTACAAATTCATTTGCCCAACAGACTTCCACATGCCAGACAGGAAGGGAGAGAGATGAGAAACATCAGTTCTTCATTGAGGCTCCTTAGTTGTTCATTGATTGATTTCTCATATGTGCCTTGATTGGGGAGGGGGGCTACAGCAGACTGAGTGACCCCCTTGCTTGAGCCAGCGACCTTGGGCTCAAGCTGGTGAGCCTTGCTCAAACTAGATGAGCCCGCGCTCAAGCTGGCGACCTCGGGGTCTCAAACCTGGGTCCTCCACATCCCAGTCCGACGCTCTATCCACTGCGCCACCACCTGGTCAGGCTGGTTGATTCTTGTGCGTGCTCTGACCAGGGAACAATACCACAACCTTGGTGTATCAAGACTACTTTCTAACCAACTGAGATATCAAGCCACGGACAATAGAAAATATTTCTAGCAGTTACTCTGATTGACTTGATACCTCAAATATGTTATTTGTTTCACTGAGAAACATGAACAAGCTAAATCATTACTAATTCATCTCACCATTTACTAATTGTGTGATACTAGGAAATTTGTTTTAATTTCCCTGAGCCTATTTTCTTCCATAATGATACATATAGAACTCAATTTATATTAAATATAATTATCAGTATTAATGAGGTACAGAGGTCATAAGAAATTTTAATCATGTATTTAAAGATCTAGCACATAGGTAGTCATACATTAGCCAAGATTCCATACTGTTTACCACGTATTTAAAATAAATGGATTCCACCTGTTTAGAAATGTTTGAACAAGGGGCTGGTAGGGGAGGGTAGGTAGAATTCCTGAGACTGGAATGTTAGCTCTTTTCCCTCTACACCAAAACAAGTTAAAAGTTTCTGTAACCAGGCTGTCTGAGTAAATGCCCCTCATTAGCAACTCAAGAATGGTGTCAAAGCAGTAAGGAACAGGTTAACTACAACAGTTAAAACCTTAATAAGTTCAAAATATTAAAAAGGGAGTTCTTTTAAGACTCCCATTTCTATTTTAATCCAATTGACTAGCCTAGCATCTATAAATTTCCTTAAATTAGAAGTCAAAATGTAGTGGTTTCTAGTGACTAAGATTTTTTAAAGATTGACCCCAAAAGAAGAAATTACATATTATGAGGTATCTTACATCCAGAGTAAAAAATTTTAAATCCTGTCTCATAACATTTCCACTACATAAAACGTATTTATCGTTGAACTAAGTTACTCATCTGTGGGACTTGTTCGTGACATGAAAAGATACGTATACTGGAAAAAACAAACACACACTAATTAACTCGCTTTTAATTTTACAAGTCCCTTATTTGCTAGTTACAGTACTTCTCTAAATAGAGCAAGTACTTAACCCAAGACAGAAATGGTCTCATGTTACCTAATGACTCTTAAAGCAAGTCCATTAGTTGGGTTTGAAATTAGGGATCACTTTATTTAAATTTATGGGATTGAGGTAGAAAATATTTCCTGTAAGCTAATTACCTGTCATGGGGATGTGAAAAAATGAAGTATTTTCAATATTTCAGGACACTTCCAAACCCTACTGTATAGAGTAAAGATAGGTTTTATGCATTGACAAATGTTTCTGGCCGCCTGTTAATTTAAAAATTGTCTCTATTATTTTTTCTCTACTTCAATACTTCTAATAAACTCCCCATTAAGTTCTTTGTTAAAGGAAGAAAGATTAACTCAAGATAAATATGTCTTGTTTTGGAAGAGTTTATAATAGCTATTTTCTATACTTACTATTAGTGTATCTTATAGATAAAAAACTAACAAAAAATTAATACAATACAGACTTATTATAATAAGACAATGTATGACCAAGATATGGTTGTGGTTTATATAATAGAAGATAGGAGCGACCCTATTATTATAACAATAATGATCAACTACAACTTAACATTGTGTAAAGGGTCCAGAAATGTTCTGAAATAAAATATGCTAACTTAAAAATATGAAGTCAAAATGCTCAAACTTTACTATATTTTATGTTAGGCTCCTTTATAAATTCAGAGAAATTTCTTTTTCTGTTTTTATCCAATGTTGAAATGAAGATCTTATTTGCTAGCAAACATCCTCTACAAAAAAATTAAAGTGAATGTTGACTATCTTTTGATTTAAACTAAAAGTTTCCTTTAAATTCTTTAGATAATGGCTAATAATTATCAACTTACAGTAAGGAAGAGTGGGATGAGAAGTCATTCTTCTGACATTATTAATGGCTTTCTTAATCATCTGTTAATAAAGAAAAATTGTTCTTTAGTTAAACAGTAGTAGTAAAATTTTTACTTAAAAATATTTTTACTTGTGACAGGAAATTCAAATAACATTCATATGTGATTCCATAATTGCCATTATGAGTGGTAAAAACACTGAATATGGTCACTGAATATGGTAACAGAAATGAAGTTTAATAGCTCAGCTCTCTTGCAGTTAGGTGTGTACATACAGTTTCTGCATTACTGACTAGGATCTAGGAACAAACTATGAGTATTTAGTCTTACCTCCTTACTTGCCAATTCTTTTCTGATCCCATTAAATTTATTGGCATAGTCCTGAATAGTATAAGGTTAAAAAAACAGGCAGAAGCATGTGAAAAAAAAAAAAAAGAGGTAAACAGAAAATTGCATAACTTTTAAATTGATCGTTTGGAACTGTTTATTTACCCATTTGTAAATCATGGTTTGAATGATTTACAAAGCCTGTCAAATAAGAATAATATATATATATATATGAAATTAAAGAGATAATTTTAATTTATAGAACATTAAATAGGATACAGCACCATAACTCCAGTTATATATTACGCTGAGTTTGTAGCATCTCTGTCATGCAGACTTTCTGCTGCTGTTGTTTTCAATTTAAATTGTTCAGTTAGCAGAAGTAGTGAGGAGTAGGGGGATTTGGGGATTTGGGGATTTGATAGGGAGAAAGGAGTTACCCAGAAAACTGGTGAGGGATAGAAACACTGAATGATATATAAAAATAAAGATAACATTCTAATAAAGCAGAAGTTGGTTATAACAAGTGTTCTTTATTGTTAGTATTCATAAATCAAAAAATAATGAGATTAAGAAAATATTTTATCAATTCTTCACAAAAAATGAAAACCTGCTGAATGTTACTTTTGTATAGTAAATCACATTTAAATCTCATGTTCCTCTTAAAGAAATGCCTAAAGATTCCTGTTTTTTCTTTTATCTTTTTCCTAATTAAATATTTTCTGACTAAAGTATCAAAGAGAAATGAAGAGTAAAATAATTCATAAACATAGCTTTAAAAATGTTCCTGAAAGCATATATAAAATATTATAT
Organism: Saccopteryx leptura; assembly: GCF_036850995.1. Lineage (NCBI taxonomy): Eukaryota > Metazoa > Chordata > Mammalia > Chiroptera > Emballonuridae > Saccopteryx > Saccopteryx leptura. Next base: position 177,267,535 of record NC_089506.1, on the reverse strand, counting down.
GGGGAAAATGTCATTAATTATTTTAGAAGATCCATATAAAAAAAGAACACATTTTATCAGTGTCTTAGGATGGAGTGGGGTAATCCAAATACTTATTGTTTACAAATCACAATGACCCTCACTAATAACATGTCCTTATATAGACAGGAAGAAAATTTAGCCCTAAGAGGAACGACAATGGTAAATTCTGTATTGTAATGCTCTGGAGTACAAAATATTTTCTGAGCACCTACTATATGTTAAATGCTATTTCAGTTAGAAACCACCAGTGTATAATGCAGGCATAAAGTAACCTGTCAAAGAGCTTATAATACAGGGTATATAAAAAATACATCCATATAATAGATAATTTCAAAAGAAATAAAAACTACAGAGATGATACAATGAAATAACGCGACCTAGATTACTGGGGTTAGAGTAGGGAGGAGTAGATGCCTTCACTAGGTAAGTAAGGGAAATCTATGGGAATTTGAGTTAAGATTTAAATGGTAAAAGAGAAAAAGCATTTTAAGCAGAATGCAAGGCACAGACTATGATTTGGCAATGAGACTAATGAGTTCCAGTGACAGAAAAAAAGGCCACTGTATGAAGAAGAGCAAAGAGAATCAGGTGTGGAATGAAGGGAGATACTGGCAGGGGTCAAATCACATAGGGCTTTAGAAGCCATGTTAATAAGGACTTGTTCTTTTTGAGTTGTACCGGGATTACTGAAAGTGTTAAGCAGGAAGTGAAAACCTAAATGATGCTTTAGAAAACAGCAACTCTGGCTGCTGTGTACAGAACAGATGGAGCAAGTGTGAAAACAGGGAGATCAGCAAAGAAAGGTGTTACAGGAAGAACTGCATTGTATTCTTTGAAACTGAAGTTGGGAAAAAAGTGTCTATTCTTTCTTTTCACATATTTTGTATATTATCTTTAAATTCCCGTCAAAGTTAATAATATCAGTAGGTTTTATAGATGAATTTTAATATATCTGTCAATTGGAAAATAATTATTAAGGACCAGGTCATTCATCTGAATAATTACTAGACTGTATTTCAAATTTTTCAATTTAATTTTAAAATGCTCCTACTTGAAATCAACAAGCTAAGGGGAATGGAGGGTTCTAATACAAACTCTACCACAATTTGAGATAGGGACCTGAATTAAATCACTTGATGTGGCACTGGCTGTTTGGCTCAGTGGTAGAGCATCAGCCAGCAGTGAGGATGTCCTGGGTTTGATTCCCAGTCAGGACACACAGGAGAAGCAAACATCTGCATCTCCACCCCTTCCACTTCTGCAGGCATGGCTAGACTGGTTCAAGCACATCAGTCCTGATCACTGAGGATGGCTCCGTGGAGCCTCCACCTCAGGAGCCAAAAATAGCTTGGTTGTGAACATGGCCCCAGATGGGCAGAGCATCGGCTCCAGACGGGAGTTGCTGCATGGATTCCAGTCAGGGCACAATGGGAGTCTGTCTATCTCCCCTCCTCTCAATTGGAAAAGAAGAAAAAAAAATCACTTGACCTTTGTGGCCTCAAGCTTCATGTGAAGAATGATAAATAGAAGTAATTATAGCTACAAGAGACATCTCAGAGAATAATAAGGTGGTATGAGCAATAAAGGAACTGCATTAAGTATAAAATATATCCTAACATATTATTAAAGACGATTAAGGCTTTATTTAAATAATTACCCTTTCTAATTAGTAAAAAAAAAATTATTTTTGGCCAAAGAAAGAATTCTACAGGACATAGGAAACTGAAAAAAACCCAAATAACAAAAAAACTCTACCACTTAGAAAGCCCCTGAGAGAATTTTCTAGGTTTCTTTGATTCTGCTTATCAATCCCTATACCCTAAGTATCAATACAGGAAGCCCAGTCTGCTGGAGGTTTAACGTGGAACATGTCTTTGGTGATCAGGGCTCAAGGCCTTCCATTATTACAGAAAAATTGTTTTAGTTCATCTGCATTTTATATTTTGCTTAAATTTAAAACAATTACAGTGTTTTCCTTTGTTCAAAAACAGAATATACTTGTCTCAGCATTAAAAGAATGTCACACTTAATATTGGCCTAGCTGTTAGTTGGTATCTATGAAAAGATATTGCCTAGACTAGGAACTAGCAATCTTTTTTTTTTAAAGAATCAGATAATAAATAATCTGGGCTCTATGGGCATATGGTCTCTCTCTCTCAGATACTCAGTTTTGCCCTTGTTGCATGAAAGCATTCATCGGCAAGATATGAACAAATGACTATGGCTATATTCCAATAAACTTTATTTAGAGATTTTGAAATTTGAATTTTATATAACCTTCATGTCTCATGAAATATCATTCTTCATTTGATTTTTTTTCAACCATTGAAGATGTAAATGCCATTCTTAGTATGCTGTGTATACAAAAAAAGGTGTTGCGTAGAATTTAACCCATAGACCTCAGCTTGCTGATCTGGACCAGTAAGTTCCAAGTAATTATTACTTAAATATGTATAGCTCTTTGTATTTAGATTATTTATTTAAAATATTCTTATATTTTAAAAATGAAAACATATTATTCTTCATCATCAAAATTTACAATTTGCAGAAAATATGACTTACTAAAAAGTTAAGAATTTTTAGATAACATTGATTAAATCATGCTTTATCTATTAAGCTAGTAGAAAAAATAGGATATTTATATGTAAATATTTTTAACTTTACATACCACAGATGCTCCTCTACCAGTCTGCGTGCTGCCAAGCCATGGCATGTTGATCGGAGTGCCAGGATTGCTATGTGTATACGGGGTTGTACCTTGCACAGTTGTTAAGTCATCATGAGCATGTATAACCAAGAAATCTTCTGACCTACAAAGAATGTCAACCAAAATGAAAGCAACCCATTTATTTTCCTTCTGTTATACCCGAAAGCTCTAACATGTCTTTAAAATTAATTGTTTACCTTTAAAATAAATTGTTTTGGCTCTTAATTCCTAACTTCAATATGATGACAATAACTTCATAGTTGAATATTTTCACATCCCTTCACTTATTCTCTTTTAACCCTCAATTGATTTCTTTTTTTAATAAATAAATTTTTATTAATTTTAATGGGGTGACATCAATAAATCAGGGTACATATATTCAAAGAAAACATGTCCAGGTTATCTTGTCATTCAATTATGTTGCATACCCATCACCCAAAGTCAGATTGTCCTCCGTCACCTTCTATCTAGTTTTCTTTGTGCCCTGCCCCTTCCCCCTCTCCCTCCTTCCCTCCCCCCGCCCCCCGTAACCACCACACTCTTGTCCATGTCTCTTAGTCTTGTTTTTATGTCCCACCAATGTATGGAATCCTGCAGTTCTTGTTTTTTCTGATTTACTAATTTCACTCCGTATAATGTTATGAAGATCCCACCATTTTGTTATAAATGATACGATGTCATCATTTCTTATGGCTTCTTTATCCAGTCTTCTATTTTTTTTTACAGTGATCAAAGCCTTTAAGCAAACTCTTGGCCAATACAGCAAGAATCCATAAAAGAGTATGATTTCTTTAGAGAGCCTAATACCTCTTTCTTTACTCTTTAGCATGTCAGCTGCCACTTTACTTATAATCTAGGACCGTGGTCAGCAAACTCATTAGTCAACAGAGCCAAATATCAACAGTACAACGATTGAAATTTCTTTTTTAAACTTAAACTATATAGGTAGGTACATTCCTTATTGAGGTAGTGCCTGTGCGTGGTATTCTGTGGAAGAGCCACACTCAAGGGGCCAAAGAGCTGCATGTGGCTCGCGAGCCGCAGTTTGCTGACCAGAGATCTCAGAATATTCCTTTAAAAAATCTTTTGAAAGTTATAGTTCTGTGGAATCATCATTCAAATTGCAATGTTACTGAATAAAAACAAAGTATAAGGGTACCCTTTGGTTTCCATTTCTATATCATCATCTACCCAAGCATAGATCTGAGTAGCTAGAATTCCAGAAACATCCAGTTCTTGAACATCATGGCTTGAAGCAATTGCTATGCAGTTTCTATTTGCCTGAAAAATAAATCATACAGTAATGTTTCAATAATAAAGCACAACATGCATATGGGCTACTTTTGACATTGGAAACTATAAAATAACATAAAAAATGGTAATTTTAAGGTACAGAATATATAATATCCTCACAAATGAGTACTTTAAATTAATTTTAATATTAATTTTTGAATGTAATAGTCATCAGCTTGAGCTTGGAAATATGTTTATGTTCTGATAATTGAAGCGCATTCAACAGAAAGCCAGCTGTAAGTAGTAATGATATTCTACTTTATTTCTTCCTCAGGCACTTTCTAGTTCACTAGAATGGTACAATCTCCCTAAGATTTACATAATTTAGAAAAAGGGAGGGAGGCACTTGAGCCCTGGAAGGTAGAGAAAGATGAGGGAGCTCAGGAACACCAGAGTAAAGAAAGAATAGTGAATTATTCTAATAAGATAATATCACTTTCATATACATAAAGCCTTTCAGTCTCAGGTAAGAAAAACAATTTGTGCCTGACCTGTGGTGGCGCAGTGGATAAAGCGTCGACCTGGAAATGCCGAGGTCGCCAGTTTGAAACCCTGGGCTTGCCTGGTCAAGGCACATATGGGAGTTGATGCTTCCAGCTCCTCCCCCCTTCTCTCTCTCTGTCTCTCTCTCCTCTCTCTCCCTCTCTGTCTCTCTCTCTCCCCCTCTCTCTCCTCTCTAAAAATGAATAAAATAAAATAAAAAAAAGAAAAAAAAAGAAAAACAATTTGAGAAAGATCATAAACAGTATAGGGTAGAGAAAGAGTGGTAGAAAAAGTGTAGGGATAGAGAAAGAGATCATAAATGAAAAGTGGGTCCAATTAAATAAAAAAATTTTAAACACCTATGAGTTAAAAATGTTCATCTCTAAAGTAGAAAATGGAGATATTGACAGCCAAGAGAAGAGAAGATTAGTATTTCCAACATTACGTAAAATGCTAATACAAACTAGAAAAAACCTGAGATCCTAGAGATAAGTGGAAAAAGGATTTAAGTAGACTGCTGAGAGAATTCTTCCTGGGTCCCCTCTGCGTATTTTATGAGTAAGTCATGGTCTGCCCTTTGTTTACAATATTATCTCTAGGATGTCTAATGGCTATAATCTCCCCCTCTAGATCAAAGGGCAGTTATGCTTACTAACATTAGAAAAGACTGGTTCTGTAAACTCAGAGTTCCTCTCCTGTATTGCAAACTGCTATGTTTGCAGGTATCATCTGGTTCTTGCCTTGTAGCTCAGGAACCGGTGCAAAAAATACTGAAACTCTGGGTACTGCTTTTGCTTCTAGAAATAAACTGCCCTTTGTTTCTGTTCCAGAAGTCTTGTGTCTTTTAACAACATCCATTAAACTGTGAAAGCTAACTTGCTAACTTTAAGGCAGGGGAATATCTCAGAGCTCCTTCACAGTTTTTGACACAGATAATTCACAACTAAACAAATGGGAAAAGTTCAATATCACTGGCATTTTTAAATAATGCAATGTAAAGAAAAAGGTATTATTTCTCAACTACTAATTTAACAACTCTGGAGAAATAAAAATTAAACAGGTACACTCTTACACAGTAAATGACAAACTTTGTATATCTGGATGATTGTTCATTACTAGCTGCTTATAGGTATCCCTCCTCACAAAGAAGCAACATGCTAGTTTGTTTTATAGCACAAAACATTAAAAACTATATTTTCTTCAGGGGAAGAAAGGTACTTATTGGGTATAGACAATAATTTTGCATTTGTATTTGACATTATTGTATATACCATTACAACATGAGAACTGCTTGGGGTTAAGGGCTGCTTCCAAACCTGCCTGTCTTGACAGAACTAGTCATTGTTTAGGGGAAGATGTTATGAGGGAAACGAGACAAAGAATACAGGAAAAGATGAGGACAGAATGACAAAGAAACTATCTAGGAGAAAACAAAAAGAGACACACGGCATAAAGAGATGGAGAATCTATTAGATGGAATGATTATTATTAAATGGATGCCATAGGATATTCAGACCGGTACCGGTCTGTGGGCCATTTGGTACCAGTCCGCAGAGAAAGAATAAATAACTTACATTATTTCCATTTTATTTATATTTAAGTCTGAACTAAGTTTTATTTTTAAAAAATGACCAGATTCCCTCTGTTACATCCATCTAAGACTCACTCTTGACGCTTGTCTCAGTCATGTGATACATTTATCCATCCCACTCTAAAGGCCAGTCCTTGAAAATATTTTCTGACATTAAACCGGTCCGTGGCCCAAAAAAGGTTGGGGACCACTGCTTTAAGTTAAAAATAAAAGGATATAAGAGTATCTAGAAGTCATGATAAACTCTACAGTAAAGCAATTAGGGAAGATGGAAGGGAAAAATGACTAAGACAAATTTCAACCTTGACCATTACATAAAAAGCCACCTCCTCTGTGAACAGCTCTAAGGAAGATGTTGAGTAAAAGGCTAAGGAATACAAAGAAAACACTCGAATTGGACAGCTATTATAGCTGTAAGTCAAAAAGGGAGAATGTCTATGAGTTATATAAGCTTAAATTTGATCTAATACTAAGACCCACATTCAACATATTCATCATACAAGGAAAATAGAAACCCTTTTATTCGGATTAACTCTTATAATGCATTGTATAAATTTTAAAGGTTATTGCATATATAAATACTTAATACTTCTCTATGTATAGTAATAAAACATTACTTTATCTGCTATATATTAAAAATGAAAAAAAATAATTATCAAACAATATAATTATTTTATAATATAAAAAATTTAGTCAGATTGCAATTTTAGGAATGAGAAATATCTTTGGGGAAAAATACTAATACTGAATAAACAAACAGAAAAGGAAATATTCTCCAACTATGAATATTAAATATTTGAAGAAAAATGTCTATGTACTTACTTTATTAATAGCAAAGGCAGTAATGATATCAGATTCCTTATGAATAATTCTTGCTTTACCTCCAGGATATCCCAAATCTGCTTCTATCTAAATGGAGAAAAGGAAAATATAAAAATACAGTGATTTTAGTATAGAAAGAATAAAATATGCCATTCTGTCATTCTTGCATAAATTATTTTCAGAAACGATGTATTTCAAATCCAAAGGTTCTATTTTACATGCTCATTATCCCTAAAACATAATTTACTTGACAAGGGGAATTTAAATTTGTTCAAACTTGCTTTTTTACATATAATACAATAGTTGATATAACATACAACTTCATTAATTGCTTATGTTCCCCAGCTATAAAGAATTAACTTTAAAGGATCAAGATATTTGAATTATTAAAGGTAGGTTTACCACATTTCTTAGTATTATAATCCTTTGATAATATCTAATAAATATTAAAAGGTCAGATAGTAAATATTTTAGGTTTTGTGAACCATAGAGTGTCACTGGTACATATTCTTTTTTTAAAACAACCTACATATATAACAATACAAAGACCATTCTCAGTTCTTAAAGACATGAGCGACAAAAAAAAAAAAAAAAAAAGACAGACAGACAGACAGACATTGGGCGACCAAAGCTCACTCAAGATGAATAGAGATCTATATCTGTTGAACTGACCTATATCTATTGAAGAAATTAAATTTGTAGCTAAAAATACTCCAGGCCCTGACAGTTTCTCTGGCAAATTCTACCAACACTTAAGGAACAAATAATACTAATTCTGTAAAACTTCTTCCAAAAAATTAGAGAGAATACTTCCCAATTGTATGAGGCCAGCATTAGTTTAAAATCAACCAAAGATTGATTGATCCAACGAACCACCCCCCAAATCCTTAAGAAAAGTACAAACCAATATCCCTCATGACCACAGATGCAAAAATTCTTAAAGCAAATCTAACAATATGTAAAAAAGAACACATGATGACCATAAATAGGGCTTACCCTGGGAATGCAAGGTTGGTTTAAAATTAAACAAATGCGTCGGCCTGGCGTGCAGAAGTCCCGGGTTCGATTCCCGGCCAGGGCACACAGGAGAAGCACCCATCTGCTTCTCCACCCCTCCCCCTCTCCTTCCTCTCTGTCTCTCTCTTCCCCTCCCGCAGCCGAGGCTCCATTGGAGCAAAGATGGCCCGGGCGCTGGGGATGGCTCCTTGGCCTCTGCCCCAGGTGCTAGAGTGGCTCTGGTCGCAACAGAGCGACGCCCTGGAGGGGCAGAGCGTCGCCCCTGGTGGGCGTGCTGGGTGGATCCCGGTCGGGCTCATGCGGGAGACTGTCTGACTGTCTCTCCCCGTTTCCAGCTTCAGAAAAATACAAAAAAAAAATAAAAATAAATAAAATAAAATTAAATTAAACAAATACATCAACCTATTTAGTCATATTAACAGACTAAAAAAAAAATCATATAATCACCTCAACACAGTTATGCACTACATAATGATATTTGTTCAAGGACAATTGCATATACAGCAGAGAAACAAACAATTTTAATAGAACTGAAAAACTCCTATCACCTAGTGACTCTGTAGCCCTTGTAATACTATAATGCATTGTATTCCACAACTACCAATGCATTACAGTTGCCTTCAGTATTTAGTACAGTAACATGCTGAACAGGCAGTTTTTAGCCTAAAAGCTGTAGGGGAACAGAATTTGAATTTGCACTCTAAAACATATGTCTTTGGCAAAAAAATTATTTTAGGCTAATCAATTTAAGAAACAGCAGATTTGGGAGAAGCTCTGAAAACCAAGTACAAGTTATCCTTTGTAAAGGATATTTACATTTGTAAGGGAAATCTCCATTAGTACCAGAAAGAGGGTAGTGACCTAGCCTCTAGAAACTTTTTTGTTTTGGTGACAGAGATAGAGAGAGGGACAGACAGAGACAGACAGACAAGAAAGGAGAGAAATGAGAAGCATCAGGTCTTTGTTGCGGCATATTAGTTGTTCATTGATTGCTTTCTCGTATGTGCTACAGCAGAGCAAGTGACCCCCGCCCCCTCCCCGATCAAGCCAGCAACCTTGGGCTTTAAGTCAGCAACCTTTGGGCTCAAGCCAGTGACCACAGGGTCATGTCTATGATCCCAAGCTCAAGCCAGCGACCCTGCACTCAAGCTGGTGGGCCCACGTTCAAGCCAGATGAGCCTGCACTCAAGGGGTTTCAAACCTGGGTCCTCTGAGTCCAGTCCTATGCTCCATCTACTGCATCACCACTTGGTCAGACTAGAAACTTATCAATGCAGAGGCAGAGACTTAAATCTGCATAACCTCCTTATCCTTGTTCCTGTGTTTTTCCTGGTAACCTCCCATAACTGACTCACCCTACTCTCAACATCTTCTTTTGTCTTCAGCTGAAAGATATTTAAGTTGGCTTCAGCCATTTTAGCAAATTCCTCAGTGTCCCTGGGTCTCTTCCATATATATAGATATTAATATATAGGAAGTATTCATGTTCTTAAACTTTTGTTTGTTTTTATATATTTTTTTTTAATTTATTTTTTACAGAGACAGAGAGTGAGTCAGAGAGAGGGATAGACAGGGACAGACAGACAGAAACGGAGAGAGATGAGAAGCATCAATCATTAGTTTTTCATTGCACGTTGCAACACCTTAGTTGTTCATTGATTGCTTTCTCATATGTGCCTTGACCGTGGGCCTTCAGCAGACCAAGTAACCCCTTGCTTGAGCCAGCGACCTTGGGTTCAAGCTAGTGGGCTTTTTTTTTTTTTTTTTGCTCAAACCAGATGAGCCCGTGCTCAAGCTGGCAACCTCGGGGTCTCAAACCTGGGTCCTCTGCAACCCAGTCTGACGCTCTAGCCACTGTGCCACCACCTGGTCAGGCTGTTTTTATTCTTTTAATCTGCCTTTTATTACAGGAATGTCTCAGCCAAGAAGCCAGAAGGGCAGTGGAAAAGATATTTTTCCTCCCCTACAAAACAACAGGCTATATTAGTGGTTTTCAACCTTTTTACACTTGGGGACCAGTGAAATACAATTATTTCAGGGACCACTAAGGCAGGAATCACCTTGAATATAAGCAAATTTGACTAAGATCATTGGATTTATAATTTTCATACAATATCAGAGTGGTTAACTCTTTTGCAGACTAGCGTGAAACTTCCGGTGGACTGGCCCATGGACCAGTGGTTGAGACACACTGGGCTATACCATATAACTTAAGTGTATAGTCAGTTATATTTTCTAGATTTGTTTAAGTACACTTTGATGATCACATAACAAAATTGCATAATAACGCATTTCTCAGAATGTATCTCGTTGTTAAGTAGTACATGACTGTAGTAGCAAAAAAAGCATTTGACAAAACCTAACATTCTTTTCTAATGAAAAATTCTCAACGAGTTAGGAAAATAAACTTCCTCAACCTTATAAATGACATCTAACAACTCTATAGATGACGTTACTTAATGACAAAAGATTGAATGCTTTCTCCCAAGATGAAAAACAAAATAAGAATGTCTGCTTCCACCATTTCTATTTGATATTAGATTAGAATTTCTAGTCAGTGCAATAAGAGAGTAGGGTAGTGCAATAAGACAGTAGGGTATGAGCATAAACAAATAGATCAATAGTCCAAAATAAGGTCCAGCAATAAACCTACACATATGTCAATTGATTTTTTAAAGGAGGAAAAGGCAGTTCAGTGAAGAATAATCTTTTCAACAAAGAATGTTGTAAAAATTGATACACAGATAATTTAAAAAATAATTGTGATCCATACTTTGCATCATATAAAAAATAACTCAAAATGGGTCACAGACCTAATTGTAAAACTAAAATTATAAAATATTAGAGCAAAATATAAGAAAATCTTTGTGACTTTAGGTTTGCAAAGATTTCTTGATATGACAACAGAAAGAAAATCTATACACAGAAAGAATTTTGATGAGGTCCAATGTTTCAGTTAAGAACTTCTGCAGTTTAAAAACAATGTAAAGAGAATAAAAAGAGAAGCAATCAACTAGGAGAAAATACTAGCAAATCACCTATCTTGTATAAAGAACTTGTCTTTAGAATGTATAAAAAGCTGTTAAAACTCAATGAAATATACAACCCAATACAAAATATATACAACATTTGAAAAGATGCTTCAACCAAAAAGTTATGTAAATGACAATTAAGCACATGATCAGATATTCAATGGAAATTAAAAACTAAATGAACTACCACTATACACCTACAAGAATTGCTATAATAAAAGGCTGACCATACCAAGTGTTAACAAGGATATGAAGCAACTGGTATTTCATACACTGCTTGTGGGAATATAATGTTTTCACCACCTTGGAAAATACTTAAGTTGTTTCTTAACAAGTTAACCACACACCTACAATATAATCTAGCCACCCCACTCCTAGGCTTTACATAAGAGATATAAAAGCATATCCTATACAAAGAGACTTATGGATGAATATTCTAATTAGTCTTATTTGAAATAGCTCCAAAGTGGAAATAGCTTAACTGTTCATCGACAAGTCAATGGATAAATAAATTTTGGTATAGCCATACAATGAATACAACCGAGCAATAAAAAGAAAGAAAATACTAAAATATACAATATGGAAGAATCCCAAAATAATTATGATGAGAAAGTATATAGGAAAAAGAAAGACATATTGTATAAATTCGTTCACAAAAATTTCAGAAAATGCATACTAATCTATAATATCAGGAAACAAAATGGTAGTTGTCTAGAGAGAAAGAGAGCAGAGGTGAGAAGAGAAAAGTAAGGGAGTTCAAGTTTTGGGGGTAATGAATATATTAATTATCTTGACTGTGCTGATGGCTTCACCCATGTACACATATGCAAAGTTAAACAAGCTCTACTATAATATGTGCAGTAATTGCAAGTCAGGTATACATAATGAAGCTGTTTAAAATAAAATTTTCACACATGGCTTAGAAAACTCTGGCTAAAAAAGGTTATGATGTTAACCAAACACAATGACTAAGTTGTGATGTAGTGTGATGACTACAGTAATACTGTATAACATTGGCCCTGGCCGGTTGGCTCAGTGGTAGAGCGTCGGCCTGGCATGCGGGGGACCCGGGTTCGATTCCCGGCCAGGGCACAAAGGAGAAGCGCCCATTTGCTTCTCCACCCCCCTCCCCCCTTCCTCTCTGTCTCTCTCTTCCCCTCCCACAGCCAAGGCTCCATTGGAGCAAAGATGGCCCGGGCGCTGGGGATGGCTCCTTGGCCTCTGCCCCAGGCGCTAGAGTGGCTCTGGTCGTGGCAGAGCGACGCCCCGGAGGGGCAGAGCATTGCCCCCTGGTGGGCAGAGCGTCGCCCCTGGTGGGCGTGCCAGGTGGATCCCGGTCGGGCGCATGCGGGAGTCTGTCTGACTGTCTCTCCCCGTTTCCAGCTTCAGAAAAATACCAAAAAAAAAAAAAAAATACTGTATAACATTGTTATTAACGTTTTATAAAGAGTATCAAAAGAAAAATCTCTGGCTAAGGATTCATGATAACATATATAAAGACAATAGTAATTAATTATTACTACAAGGCAAGAAATATTGGTCACTGATTGTTTGAATTGTATTCTCTTCAAACTCCCAAAGGTCATTAGCAATTTCCAAAGTTACTGTATTTCCCCACGTATAAGATGCACCTTAATTTTGGGGCCCAGAATTTGAAAAAAAAAATATTACATAGTTATTGAACTCAAATTTTATTAATCATAAAATTCATACAACTCATCACTGTTAAAACTCCCATCCACTAGCTTGTCCTCATCTGTGTCTGATGATGAATCACTGTCTTCAATAATGAGCACAAAAACAAGTGCAAAAAAGTGGGAAATGCAAGTAAAAAAAATCTACAACCACTGTGTAAGAGGCACCCAGTTTTTAGACCCCAACTTTTTTGAAAAAAAGTGCACTTATACCTGGAGAAATACAGTAAGTATGGACTGCATATATTTACTTTGCCAAGGTTTTAGTTAGAATATAAATTTGACATCAAATCAATCTTTTTTATTAATTTTATAAAATTATTTATCCTATTTTACCAAAAGATTCCTTTGGGAAAGAATTAGAGGTGGAAATTCAGTCTTAAAAAAAAAATCTAAGAAATTTTCTCCCTAAAAGTTGAGATGGTCTTTTTCTTTTCTTTTAAGGGAGGGAGGAAGAGTGAAAGAAAGGGAGGGAGAAGGAGAAAGAGGGAAAGACAGGGAAAGAGAGAGAGATCAATTTGTTGTTCCTCTTAGTTGTGTCACTGATTGGTTCTCATATGTGCCCTAACTGGGGCTCGAATCTGTGACCTCAGGGTTGAGACGGCGACCCTGGGAACAAGCTGGCAAACCTGGGATAGAGCTGGTGACCTCAGCTCTTTGGGGTGACAACTGTATCTACTGTGCCACTGGACAGGGCTCTGTTGAGATGGTCTTAAAATCAGAATGAGAAACACATGAATCATGTATCAAGTCATCTTCGAAAGTGTGATCACTAAACATTTGGGAGTTATTTCATTGTTGTTCTCATCATTTGTGCCATTGTTCTCAAGTACTGTGAGTACTTACTATATACAAGGCAATGTGCTATATTCTGTTTTTATCAGTAAAATAAATGCTACATAATAGTATTTGCTCTATTTTAAGAAATTAATATGAAAGAAAAGAATTTTAACTTTAAAAGTGATACTTGCAAAAACAGAACAAGACTACTATACTTCTATAATGGCTATTATAATTATATTTTATTAAGAACTTTAGTTGTATTTACTCAGAAAATTCTGCAGCCAAAACAGGATACATTCAACTCCCTTTAAAATTGCATTCTTTTATTAAAATAGAAACAATGTTATAATTGCAACATTTAACTTGTTAAAATAAAAGAAGAATAAATTGAGGAAATAGTAATCTGCATTGTAAACAAAGTCCAGTCCAAAATTAAATGAAAACACTTTATTTTTCTTGTTAAAGAATGCAATTTCTAATTTCAGTTGAATGATGCTTTGTACCTTATTGATGTTTGGCTCCTCCATCACAGAATTTTTGATGCTTTCATAGTTGTCCTCTAATGACTTCATCAAGAAAGAATAATCACATGACAAAGAGTCAAGACCAGATGTAATATGCAAAATTTGGGGATTTAAAAAAAACTATATTTATAACCAAATTTACTAGAAAACAATACTAGACTAAGTTATTATTTTTTAAATTTCACATATCTTAAAGAATAACGTGTGTGGGGTGCACAGGTACGAGTAAGGGGTTAGAAAAACTTTATCCCTCAACACTCTTTAACAACCACTTGTAAATTTTATTTTACCACCTAAGCAATTTTTGCTCACTTAACTTACTTTGAAATGTTGAAATTAAAGCAAGATTGTGCTCCAGGTACTTTATATCACAAATTTCAAAGCTACGGTGCCGCAGTACTATCAACTAAAAATGTTAAATTGATCTCTTACATAGTATTATGCTTTGTCTGCATTATGATCTCACTCCTCATGAAAATTTCTGATTAAAAAAAATCTGATTTCTAGGTTTCTAATTCTCTCCTTGTCTTGACTTAGCCAGAAATGCTGATTAAACTGTTTGTAGGCATACATGCTGTTATTTTATTTTTTGGAAAAATAATAAAAGTATACTAATTTTTTATTAATTTAGTCTATGTATCTCCAAAAACATATTAATATTATCCTGTAAGGTTGTGATTTAAAGGTATAGTCTTATTTTTTAAATTTATTAATTGAATTCGTTGAGGTGACATTGGTTAATAGAATTATGTAAGTTTCAGGCACACATGCTTCTTATAAGGGATATTAGCACTAGTTAAAAAAAAAGCTGGTTCAAGGGCTTTAGTTTTTCTCAGAAAATGAAAGAAAACAGAAAAAGGAATTGGGGACAAGTATGACAGTTGCCAAACATTTTTTTTTTTTTTGGTCAAGAGTGATTCAGATGTAGTCTATTTGTAGTTATCTGCACTTAATTTCCAAATAAATAGAAATAGAGAAGACCTAATTTTAAAATGCATTTACCACTACTGATTACATAGGGGAAAAAACCCCTGAGGATACACCAGAATATACTAGATGATAAAATATGATTTTCAAACACAGCTAACTATCTGAAAAACCAGAGTGATTTGGACTCAAGTGTTTAAGTATCATCATTTTTTTAAAAAAGGTAATTTTGTTAATGAAAAAAAATAGGCTGGTCAACTTTTCCAGTAAATATTAAATAATTTTATACCAACTCTATAAAGTTAATATTTTATTCTGTTCCATCCAATCTTTACTATATAAATTTTTCTTTTTATATTCCTTTTATTAAATGTCACTATCTTTAAGAGTATCACCATCAAGAATAAAACAACAAAGTGCTAACAATAAATTCCGAATAACTACTATTAATCATGCCAGAATTTTAAATAAGTTAAATGTATTTTTTAAAATACTGCAAAGTAAAAGTATTATGTTCATTTTGCAGATTAACAAAAAAACAAACCCCAAACCTAAAGTACAGAGAAAATATTTAGTTTACTGATATAAAGGTTTTAGTCCAGCATTCATATTCCTGCTTTGTATTAAAATAATTATAATACAAAAATAACTTTACTTACTTACCTGGTATTTTTTCTTACTCATTTTGGCTTCATTATATTTATATTATTCTATTCCCTTAATGATTCTACTCTGATTCTAGACAATCTAGTGGGTACAATAGTTTCTGTTTTGCTTGTTTTGAGAACTATTTCTCCCAAATACACTAAATATATCAGAGGTAGAGAAATGTTTTATTTTTTACAACTATATTAATTAAATATGACAATGTTTTTTTTAAAAAATATTTTAATACTTGAAGTTATTATGCCATATTTGCATATTCATATAACAAGACACATCAGAGAAGCCAAAGAAGTAACAAGCATAGTAAGCATTTTTATATGGAGTGATGCAGCACTGCTTTATACACTATTATCAGAATGCTTTAACTTGTAATACATTATTTTAGGCAAAGATATATATATATTTAAACTAAGAAACATTACTTCACAAGTAAATATATGCTAATTAGTCTGACATTCTTATCTAGCAAATTCATTTATTTTATTCATACAAAAGTTGTCTTGAACTGTTTTAATGGTACATCATACACTAAATATTTAAGATATATCTTACTTAAGGTTATATAGAAATACTTTCATTTGTATTCTATCTATTGTGTTTATTGTTTACTTAGATTTCAATGTTATACTAAGGTACATATGTCAAAAGTCTTCTAAGTTAGCAAGAATACTATATGTTTTCTGGTTTGACTAAGTCAAATATACTTACATAAATAGGCAAGTACTAATTAATGGCATATGCAATTGCCTCATAAATTAGTGCATAAACTGAGAGACAATATATAATTTTCATTTTATTTTCAATGAGGTTAGGTGTCATCTTGCTTTCTGCTAACTTGTCTATTAAGAAGTCATTCTATTTTCTAATTTGTTCAACTAAAATATCTTCCTTTTTTTCCTTCCACTTCAAAAGCTGTACAAAGCTTGCTTTCAGACTAGTTCAGTGCTTCTCAAAACGTGATCCACAGACCAGCTGCCAGTCTTGAACCCTTTGTTACTGGTCCATGAGAAGATAAGGAATTAACTGTATCACTAAATCCACAGTTAGTTTACCTGACTTTGTTTTAATAGCAAAATTATCTCAATGAAGGAAACAAAACGTTAATTTACATTCAAGTGCAAGTTCCCAGTATTATCAAACTGAAACTTTTTAGTAGCATTAACTGAGAAAAATAATCATTATAATGATAATATCAAGGTATAATCAAATATGTACACCAGTGGTCCCCAACCTTTTTTGGGCCACGGACCGGTTTAATGAGAGAAAATATTTTCACGGGCCGGCCATTAGAGTGGGACGGATAAATGCACAAAATAAAATTAGGCGACCGGCATAAAAACTGTGGTATTTTAAAATGTAATTGTCAAACTTACAAGACAAGCGTCAAGAGTGAGTCTTAGACAGATGTAACAGAGGGAATCTGGTCATTTAAAAAAAATAAAACATCGTTCAGACTTAAATATAAATAAAACAGAAATAATGTAAGTTATTTATTCTTTCTCTGCGGACCAGTACCGGTCCGTGGCCCGGGGGTTGGGGACCACTGATTTACACTATTCTTATACTTTTTAAAATTTCACTAGCATAATTAATAGAAAAAAATGTACATATTTGAAATGTTTTCAGTATATAAACCTAGTTTTAATTAGACTTCTAAGATAAACTTTTTTTAATTGTCATATAAAAATCAAAGAACTTTTTCCTTTGTCTCTTAAATTGGTGATCATGACAGCTCAAAACAAGAAATAAAGATACAGAATATTATTAAACAATATCTTTTGGGGGAAAAAAGGCCAAAATATATCCAAATTAATTACTTTATTCATTTTTAAAAAGATTTTATTTATTGAATTTTAGAGAGAGGAGAGGAAGGGGAAAAGCATGAAGCATCAACTTGTAGGGGTTGCTTCTCATATGACCAGGCAATCCCGGGTTTCACACTGGTGACCTCAGCATTCCAAGTTGACGCTTTATCGACTGTGCCATCACAGGTCAGTCAGAATTAATTACTTTAAATAAAACAGATTTAAGAAAATATTGACCCTCTCTTTCCTTTTTTTTCTTCTTTTCCAAGTAAGAGGAGGGGAGATAGACAAACTCCCACATATGCCCTGACCAGGACCTACCCAATGCTCTGCCCAGCTGGAGCCATGCTTGCAACTGAGCTACTTTTAGTGCCTGAGGAGGAAGCTCCAAGGAGCCATTCTCAGCGCCCAGGCCAATGTGCTCAAATCAATAGAGCCATGGCTGTGGGAGGAGAAGAGAGAGAGAGAGGGAAAGAGAGACAAAGGGGAAGGGGGTGGGTGGAGAAGCAGATGGTCACTTCTCCTGTGTGCCCTGACCGGGAATAGGACACTCACATGTCAGGCCAATGCTCTTCCACTGAGCCAACCGGCCAGGGCCTTTTCAATTACTTTTCTATACATTAACTGCATAGAATATACTTATGATATAAAAATGAGTTTTCTATAGTCTGTAAAAAGCAAGTTATTTTTATAGTAATATAATACAAAGGACTTCAATAATAAAATAGTAAGCAGGTTTTAACTTATACAAACCTCATTTAGACATCTTTTCTTTGTGAATATATTTCTGATAAAGGTTTCCTGAATTTCTTCTTGTTTCACCAAGTACTGCCAAAGTCTCTTCACAGATTGTGCCAGGTGGTGTTTGGATCTACAGAGACAGTAAGTATATTTAATTATATACTTCAGAAATTTCTGATTAACTTGACTACATTTCTTTACTGTTATATCAATATTTATAATAATTAACTAGAATCAGACCAAATTATCTTGGGCAGCAACTAGCAAACTTTTTCTTAAAGGAGTGGATACTAAATATTTTAGGCTTTGTAGGCCAGATGGTCTCTCATACAATCACTCAATTCTGCCAATGAAGTGGAAAAGGAGCCAGAGATGATATTAAAATGAAAGGGTGTGGCTGTGACTCAATAAAACTTTATTTACAATGTAGGAGGAGGGGTGAATTTGGCTGCACAGTCTACAGTATGCTGAGCCCTAACCTTGGAACATAAATAGTTATGCATCCTAGAAGACATTTACAAGCAGAGCTTTTCAAAGTGTTGTCTGTAAACACATAGCAGTCCATGAAGTCTGCTACTGATATGCAAAAAGGTAAGAGCTGGTGAAGAAATGTAAGTGAACTACATCATTAAGTCACTGAATACATTGTTCAGTCAACATTTTTTTATACAGTAACAAGTCAATGATGAAGCAAGTACTGTACTGATTTACCTTTTGATGCAAACACTTTATTCTTCACGAACAGCAAACCAATTTGATAACTGGCAATTTTGGATTCCACTGTTTGAGAATGGGAGCCAGTAACCAGCCTGTCTTTTGTTTTTGAAAATAAAGAATAGTGGATCATAGCCATGCCCATTCATTACTACTATGTCTATAACTTCTTTCACTCTACAATGGCACAGTTGAATAGTTGCCGCAAGAATTACAATGCTCCCAAAACCTAAAAAATTTAATTTGCACTTCTTCAGAAATGTTTGCTAACCTCTGGACTACAATATGCATCACACATATATATACATAAGCCTAGAATAACAAATTAAACATAAAAGGACAAATATTTTTTCTTTAAATACTACATGAAAACACTCTTGATCTAGTAAAACTCATACTTAAAAAACAGTGTGCACAGGAAACCTTACTTGAAAGGAGTGTTTGTAGGTTCCAGCAAAGCTTTGTGTCGGAGAATTGCAGGGCCTGCAGATGAACTCTCTTCAGAAGTATGACTTGCGATATAGTTTTGAGGGGGCCCACCATGGATTTCAAGCCGTCGGAGAAGAACTTGCTCCCAACACTGAAGAGTTTTTAGAACTGCATGACAAAGTGGTGAACTAACAGGAAGCTCTAAAACGAGAAAATAAAATTGACCTGCATTTACCTTTTGCAATAAAATGCTATATTCAACTGTAAGAATGAGATATTTGGCAGAGGAGATGTGAAAGAAGTGGGCATAGATATCTAGTGGATTAAAAAGAGGATATCATATATCTATGTAACATTTCAACATAATCAGGTGGCCAAGGACAACAGAAAAAAGTGCAATCTAAGTCAAAATTACATCATAGCGTTACTACCTGTACTTGGAGTAATATATATATTATATATTAATATATATATAATTTATATATATAAATCATGATATATATATATATCATGATTTAAATGACTGCTACATCAATTACTGCTTTTGACTTAAATTTCACATGAAAAAATGTACCTAATTATTATAAAAGTGTGTCTAGGAAAAAAATTATTTTAAACCTTTGTATCAGCCCAATTTCTGTATGGCATATAACTAAGATTTTCTTAGAAAATTAAATAATACAAAAACATTTTTTAAAAAGGTTATATAATACTATGAAACTTAGCACTCTCCAGTTCTACACTTCCATATTCTTGAATCCTGATTCAACTTTCAACTTTTAGCTATTCCTGCTATTTATGTACAAAAATCTAAATGTATTTACACTGTGAATTCTTGATTTTTTTTTTTTTTGCAAAAGAGACAGAGACAAGGAGAAAGACAGACAGAGAGACGGAGAGAGACGGAGAGACAGAGAGGGACAGATAGGGACAGACAGGCAGGAAGGGAGAGAGATGAGAAGCATCCATTCTTTGCTGCGGCTCTTTAGTTGTTCATTGACTGCTTTCTCATGTGTGCCTTGACTGGGGGGCTTCAGTTGAGCTGGTGACCCCCTGCTCAAGCCAGCGACCTTGGGCTTTGAGCCAGTGATCTTTGGGCTCAAGCCCAAACGGATGATATCTATGATCCCGTGCTCAAGCCAGCAACCCCGCACTCAAACTAGTGAGCTCACGCTCAAGCCGGTGACCTCAGGGTTTCAAACCTGGGTCCTCTGCGTCCCAGGTCAATGCTATATCCACAGCACCACCACCTGGTCAGGCTATTGATTTTTCAATTTTAGAAATGATCTTCTGATATACTACTAAAGAATATGAGAATAAACTTCTCTCTCCATCATAACAATTTAATCACATAATAATTTTTTGTTAAATTGGTATTTTAGTTTTTACCTTTATGTATATATTTAAATACGTATCACAGATGAACCACCTGATATACTATCCCACCCCTTTCTTTCCTGCACAGCCTTTTCCTCCCTTGGAGTTAACAATTACTAAGTTTTTGGATTTACTTAAGTTTTTTTATGTGACTACCACTATTAAATCTCTTAATCTTTTGGCTATAGCTAAATATACAGTCTCAATACAGTGAATCATATAAGGTTCAAATCTGCTGCCATCTTGGATGCTGTCCCCCTAAGAGAACCTAATAATATGACAGACATATTTATAGACAGTTGATTTCGTTAACAGAAATCTATCTTCTACAATAGAAAGTTATTAAACTTTTTCTCCACTATTTGGAAAAAAACACGAAATAGTAAATCAAAAGCATTTACAATATTAATTCATGTTAAGATATTTATTACCTGCAAGATCATGACCTGCAAAGGGATAGAAAGTCTTCAAATTGTTGAGCACCAATTGCACCATTGCCAAGCGCATCAATGACCAACTACAAATGAAGCAACAGTAGATCTGTTAAATATTTATTCAGGGATTTAGAAGAACACACTACTCTCTGACCCATACATTGCACCACTAGTAATTTACCCTGAAGATATACTTCCACAAAATATGTATAAAAAATATGTATGCAGTTACTTATGTCTGCATTATCTATAACAGCAAAAGATGAGAAACAACCAAATTATCTATCAAGAGGATACTCTTTCAATAACTACAGTTTGAACCATGGAATATTAGGGTAGCCAGTTTTAAAGAATGAAGAAGGTTCTCTAAGTGTCAATATGTGTGAACTCCAGTATGTATTGATAAATAAAAAGTTATAGAACACTATATCCAGTATGTGCCCTGCAGGGGCAATATAAGATTACACACACACACACACACACACACACACACATACACACACACACATTTATTTTGCAAACAGAAGGATAAACCAGAACCTAACAACTAATAACAGTGGGTACCTGTGCAGGGTGTAAAGAGAAATTGGCTGGAAGAGAGAAACGTAAGACTTCTGATTTTATGTTTATACAGTTTTGCACTTTTATTTTAGATTTTGTTTATTCATTTTTAGAGAGAGAGAGAGAGAGAGAAGATAGAGGAGCAGAAAGCATCAACTCCCAACCTTGTCCAGGCAAGCCCAGGGTGCCAAACCGGCAACCTCAGTGTTCCAGGTCGACGCTTTATCTACTGCGCCACCACAGGTCAGGCTGTGTTTTTACTTTAAAACAGTATTTCAGCTTCTATTTTATTCCAAATGACACATTTCTTTTTTCTTCTTTTTTTTTTTTAATTAATTTTAATGGGGTGACACTGATAAATCAGGGTACATATGTTCAGAGAAAACATCTCTAAGGTGACACATTTCTTGAGAACTGGTTTTGTATTCCTTTAAACTGCAGTAATATTCACATATCATAAAGTTTATTATCTTAACTATTTTCAAGAGTGCAGTTCGGTGGCGTTAAGTATTATACATATTGTTGCACCAACAATCACCACCACCTATTTCCAAAATTCTTTTCACCTTGCAAAACTGAAACTCTATACCTATTCAGCAATAATTCCCCATTCCCACCTTTTACTAGACTCTGCAACCACCATTCCACTTTCTATGAATATGATTACTCTAGGTATCTCATATAAGTAGAATTATACAATTTTTGTCTTTTTGTGACTGCTTTATTTTATTTAGCATAATAAACTTAAGGTACATCCATGTAGCATGCATCAAAATTTCTATACTTTTATTTTTTTATTTTTATTTTTTTTTGTATTTTTCTGAAGCTGGAAACAGTCAGACAGACTCCCACATGGGCCGACCGGGACCCACCCGGCACGCCCACCAGGGGGTGACGCTCTGCCCATCCGGGGCATCGCTCTGTCGCGACCAGAGCCACTCCAGCGCCCGGGGCAGAGGCCATAGAGCCATCCCCAGCGCCCAGGCCATCTTTTGCTCCAATGGAGCCTCGGCTGCGGGAGGGGAAGAGAGAGACATAGAGGAAGGAGAGGGGGAGGGGTGGAGAAGCAGACAGGCGCCTCTCCTGTGTGCCCTGGCCGGGAATCGAATCCGGGACTTCCGCATGCCAGGCCGACGCTCTACCACTGAGCCAACCGGCCAGGGCCAAAATTTCTATACTTTTAAAGGTTGAATACTCCACTTTATGTATATATCACATTTTGTTAGGCATTTATCTGATGACAGATGTTCAGGTTGCTTCCACCCACTGGCTATTATGAATAACGTTGTTATGAACACTGGTGTACAAATACCTATTCGATGCCCTTTGTATTCTTTGGATATATACCAGAAGTCAAATTGCTGGATAATATGGTAATGTTATTTTTAACTTTTGAGAACTTGTCATGCTGTTTTCCACGGTGGCTGCACCATTTTACATTCCCACCAACACTGCACAGAGTTCCTTCAAATCTTTGCCAACATGTTACTTACTTACTTAATTAGTTAATTAATTTATAATAGTAGCCATCTTAATGGGTATGAGATAATCTATCATTGTGGTTTTGATTTGCATTTCCCTATTGATTAGCAATAGCATTTTTTTTAGGTGTTTAATACAAGAACACTTCATTGGTCATCTGTATCAATTCTGTGGAAAAATGTCTATTGAAAACATTTGCTGATTCTTAATTAAGTTATTTGAGTTCTTTTGTTGTTGAATTAGATTTGACTTTTGAGCCATGTAAATATTTTATATATTCAAATAAAAAAAATACACCTCTAAATAGAAACCTCATAATAATTTTCTTTTCAATAAAGAAGCACATTATTTTCTTTAACATACTTGTTTCTTTTGGAAAATTTATATACTTCTATCAGACCACTAGCAGACCATGTCTTAATATTTTTGTTTTATCTCAGATATACTTTCTAATAAAATATTAATAAAAACAAGATAACAAATATACTATACTCCTACATGTGAGGATAATGCTCACGTGATGGGGAGTGTTTTGAACATTTATGATTTTTATCATATGTGAAAGTCATTTATAATTTTATTTTCTTTTGAAAGTCATTTTTAAAATAGTAAATCAATGACATCTTAGAGTACTAGTGTTCTACTGAAAAGACGTTAGATTTTCTAGGCTAAAACAGTGGGGTTTATAATAGGAGCAAAGCGCAAAGGATAATTTGATAGCAATATTTGTGAGTACTGATAAAAGGTATGTTTTAATATTCATGGAAAATAAAAAATTAACTATGGGCCCTGCCAGTTGGCTCAGTAGTAGAGAGTAAGCCTGTGTGTGAAGTCCTAAGTTCGATTCCCGAAAAGGGCACAAAGGAGAAGCGCCCATCTGCTTCTCCACCCCTCCCTCTCTCCTTCCTCTCTGTCTCTCTCTTCCCCTCCCGCAGCCAAGGCTCCACTGGAGCAAAGTTGGCATGGGCACTGAGGATGGCTCCATGGCCTCCACCTCAGGTGCTAGAATGGCTCCGGTTATAACAGAGCAACACCTCAGATGGGCAGAGCATTGCCCCCTGGTGGGCATGCCGGGTGGATCCCAGTCGGGCACATGTGGGAGTCTGTCTCTCTGCCTCCCTGCTTCTCACTTCAGAAAATAAATAAATAAATAAATAAATAAATAAATAAATAAAATTAACTATGGAATTATTGTTAAGGAAAGAAATTTACCAATTTAAACTAAAAAAGTCTGAGTTATAATGTGAAATTATAACCATTAATTTCACAGGTATGTCAAAATTATTATATAAAACACACTTTTTTAAAAAGCTTAAAATTAAGTATTCCATACCTGTATGAATTTGAATTAGAATGCTCTTGGAGATGGAAATCTGAAGCTAAAACATCATCATCATCATCATCGTCATCACTATCCAGACTCTCCTCTGAATCATATTCTCCTTTACTTAGAGAAGGGGGTAGAAAAGGCTAAAATGAAAGTTACAGAATTTAACATCCAACTATCTGATTTAATACATTTATTACATATTCCAGTATTAGTAATCTATTCCATTTTCATATACTTCATTATAAGAAATAAAACTAGCATTTTGCTGTTTCATTTTGGACATTTATGCCTTTCACATCACTTTACACAAACTCCTTATTTATTCATCCATTCAACAATAAATTTACCAAGTATCTACTATGTATTAAAAAGGCATATTTGAAATAAAAAATTTTAAGACATATATACTGCTCACAAAAATTAGGGGATATGTTATTGTTTCATATTCATTTTGAAACATTTCCCTAACTCTTGTGAGCAGTGTATATAGACATTGCTTTCACAAAGCTTATGCTTTAATGGAAAAAATAGGCAAATAAGAGAAACCTAAGTAAAAATTGCATTTAGTAGTGCTATAAAAAAGAAGACAGAGTTGCGATAGAGAGCATTAACAAAAATTGAGATATGTTGACCATAAAAAGGCCTCTTTGAGAAATGGCAGTTAAGTGAGACCCAAAGGACAGAAGAAATAGGAAAGAAACAGACAATAACAAAAGGGAAGAAAATCATTTTAGGCAGTGGAAATAGTACGCAGAAAGGCTTTAATATTGGGAAGAGTTTGGTATAAAAAAAGTAACAGGTAAGTGTTGGGATAAAGCTGGAAGGAGAATGGAAGATGACAGATCAGGTAAAGTGTTTACAGGTTGCAGTATAGAGTGCGAATACCACCAATGAGTCTGAAGTGGAGGACAGGTATTGAGAGTTACATCTTAAGAATACTACTATCGGCCCTGGCCAGTTGGCTCAGTGGTAGAGCGTCGGCCTGGTGTGCAGGAGTCCCAGGTTTGATCCCGGCCAGGGCACACAGGAGAAGCGCCCATTTGCTTCTCCACCCCTCCCCCTCTCCTTCCTCTCTGTCTCTCTCTTCCCCTCCCGCAGCCAAGGCTCCATTGGAGCAAAGTTGGCCCGGGCACTGAGGATGGCTCTATGGCCTCTGCCTCAGGCGCTAGAATGGCTCTGGTTGCAACAGAGCGACGCCCCAGATGGGCGGAGCGTTGCCTACTAGTGGACGTGCTGGGTGGATCCCGGTCGGGCACATGCGGGAGTCTGTCTGACTGCCTCCCCGTTTCTGGCTACAAAAAATACAAAAAAAAAAAAAAGAATACTACTATCACCATTCACTTATGAGAGAAAAGTCAAATGGCAAGAGTAGAAATGGAGATATCAGTAAAGTGGAAGATTTGCCAGCCTACAAATATGTGTTAGAGATGAGGATGAAGAGAAGTAACAGCTTTACAGTATATTTTGGGGAAGGCACTAACAGGTTTGCTGATAAATCTGGAGAGCAAGGGAAACAGAGGAAAAAGTTAATTTCTGGGTTTCTGGTTTGAGCAACTATAAGGATAAAGATGCCATTTACTAAAACAAGAGGACTTCAGGTGTAAGAGGGGAGGTATTGGGAAAATAAATACCAAAATCTAAATCTTGAAGATCAAGATTCATAGGTCAGGTAAAAAAAGGATGAAGAGACTATGAAGGAATAAATAGTGAGTTTAGGGAAAAAACTTACAAGAGACTGGGATCAGAAAACAAGAGTTTAAGTATTTCAAAAAAGAAGGAAATGGTCACGTGTGTTGAATATTGCTAAGAGATCAAATAAGATGATGATCAAGAAGTTGTAGTTATATTTGACAAGATGGGTATGCCAAGTGAATCTCAACAACAGCAGTTACAGCAGGGTAGTTGTGTCAGATGTCATACAATAGGTAATTATGAAGGGGATCTAAGGTAATAAAAAGAAAATGGTTCTACTTCCTGTGGTTTTAATTACCTGTGATCAACTGCAGTTTGAAAATATCAAATGAAAAATTCCAGGAAAAACCCCCAATTCCTTGGCCCTGGCCAGCTGGCTCAGCGTTAGGGCAGCAGCCCAGGTTCATTTTCGGTCAGGGCACACAGGAGAAGAGACCATCTGCTTCTCCACCTCTATGCTCCCCTTCCCTCTTTTCTTCCTGCAGCCATGGTTCGAATAAGCAAGTTGGCCCCGGGCACTGAGGATGGTTCCATGGCCTTGCCTGAGCTGCTAAAATAGCTTGGTTGCTGAGCCAAAGCAGCCTCCTGAAATGGGCTGAACATAAGCCCCAGATGGGGTTTGCTGGGTAGATCCATGTCGGGGTGCATGTGGGAGTCTATCTCTCTGCCTCCCTGCCTCTTACTTGATTAAAAAAATAAAAAATTACCTAAGTTTTAAAACACATGCTGTTCTGAGTAGAGTGATGAAATCTTGCATGGTCTGCTCTGTCCTACCCAGGACATGTATCAGCTCTTTGTCCAGTGTGTCCATGCTGTAAATGCTGCCTGCCCATTAGTCACTTAGTAGCCATTTTGGTTATCAGATAGACAGCTGTGGTAGTATAGTGCTTATGCTCAAGTAACCCTATAGTAAGTAGCCTAACACTATGGCACAAGGCCTAAGTCATGCATTTCACTTCATCTCATCTCATAACATAAGCATTCTATCATCTCACATCATCACAAGAAGGATGAGTAAAGTACAATTAGATATTTCGAGAGAGAGGGATACCACATTCATATAACTATTGCATTTTATTGTCATAATTTCCCAATTTATTATTGGTAACTGTTAATCTCCTACAGTGCCTACTTTATAAACTTTATCACAGGTATGTATATATAGGAAAATACATAGTATATAGAACTGTTCCTTGAACAATACGGGTTTGAGCTGTGCAGGTTCATTTGCACATGGATTTTTAGTAGATCCACATAGTTCATCTCGTGTTGTTCAAGGGTCAACTGTATTTTCAATCCATGGTTGGGAGCCTGCATGTGCAGCAAGCCTACTACAGTTAGTTAAGCGTGAATTTTCAACTGTGTATGTTGTCGGGATGGGGAAAGTGTGGTATGCTCTCTGGATTCAGCCATCTCCTAGGGTCTTGAAACATATCCCCCACAGAAAAGGGGGACCATTGCATACAGTTTTGAAAAGTTGAGTAAGAACAGAAAGTAGAAAAATTGGATTATAGCTAGAAAATTTGGGGGAGGTCAAAAAAGGATCTGTAATGGGAGATGGGAGAACACATTTCTGTCCTAATGGAAGAGCCAATAGAGAAGAACAAAGCATAGAGAAAAAAAAAGCAAGAATGGGATTCAGAATAGAACTAAATAATACTAATAGTCTTTGATAGCAAGGACTCTTCATAACAACAGGAGGAAAAAATAAGATAAAGAAAAAAGATTGAATAAGGAAATATAGTTTCATGATAAGATAAAAATTTTGTCTGATTCTATTTTTTTAATGACAAGAAATAAGGTCATCAGTTAAGAGTGAGGAGGGAAGAGATGTGGGAAGTTTGAAAAGTTATAAAATCTTGGATCTAGGGAAGCCTAATAAAGAAACACAGAAGGATGGCTAGAATTTCTGGGATAGCTGAGTGAGGAGGTTGGTAAGTTTTCTTCCCAAAAAGCAATAACAAAACTGCACAAAATTGTAAAAAAAAAAAATCATTTAAAGCTATTAGATATTAACCAAATGCATATAACACATAAAATGATATTCAAGAAAATCTATGGCCCTGGTCAGTTGGTTCAGTGGTAGAGAGTTGGCCCGGTGTGTGGAAGTCCCAGGTTCGATTCCCAGTCAAGGCACATAGGAGAAGCACCCATCTGCTTCTCCACCCTTCCCCCTCTATCTTCTATCTCTCTTTTCCTCTCCTGCAGCCAAGGCTTCACTGGCCCGGGCACTGGGGATGGCTCCACAGCCTTTGCCTTAGGCGCTAGAATGGCTCCAGCTGAAATGGAGCAATGTCCCAGATGGGTAGAGCATTACCCCCTGGTGGGGATGCTGGGTGGATCCAGGTCGGGTGCATGTGGGAGTCTGTCTGACTGCCTCCCCATTCTAACTTCAGAAAAATACAAAAAATGCCTGACGAGGCAGTGGTGCAGTGGATAGAGCGTTGGACTGGGATGCAGAGGACCCAGGTTTGAGACCCTGAGGTTGCCAGCTTGAGCACGGGCTCATCTGGTTTGAGCAAAGCTCACCAGCTTGAACCCAAGGTCGCTGGCTTGAGCAAGGGGTTACTCGGTCTGCTGAGGGCCTGCGTTCAAGGCACACATGAGAAAGCAATCAATGAACAACTAAGGTGTTGCAACGAAAAACTAATGATTGATACTTCTCATCTCTCTCCATTCCAGTGTGTCTGTCCCTATCTATTCTCTCCCTCTCTCTGTCTCTGGGAAAAAAAAAAAAAAAGGAAAATAAATAAATAAATAAAAGAAAATCTACTGAATCTCTGGTAAAAGAATAAGAACCTGGCATTTTGACCAGGGACTAACCTTATACCTACCCCTGCCATTCTGTGGTGCCTTTGTTCTAAAGGGCCAGAAAGGCAGTCTGTGAGGACTAAGAACTCTGCTTCTTGGCTAGAGGGGGCTGACTTTAATAAAAAATTCCATGCCCAGGGGCACTGTGAGAAACAACAGATATCTTAGTAGTAAACAATTAGGGAAGGCTAACATCTCAACTGTCCTGAGGCTGTGATATAGACCAGAGTAAGAACAGACCAATTAGAAATTTAACAGGAAGATCCAGGAAAAAGAAGACCTTGCTAATCATGAATCCTATATCCAAGCAAATCTATGCTTCAAAAAATGAAAATAAAATAAAGATATTCCCATATAAATAAAGTACTTAGTAAACATCTGTTCAACAAATAAATGACTATGCAAAAGGTAATGAGTACAGGAGAAATACAAATGCCCTTCTTTACACTGAAACATATAATATGTAAGAAAAATAAGTCACTGCTAAACAGGCCAGAAAGATGAGTGTGAAGAGAAAATAGTGTAAATTAATACAAGGAAGTGAGGAGAGCACCCATCCAGAAGCCGAGGATGTGAGGAGTTTGGCTGATTACAGGAGAAGAAGATATATACAGGCAGTTCTTATAGTGCAGGAATGTAAAAATAACCATGCAACCTAAAGCCATGCAAAGCAATTTAATAATCAATGGAAAACTACAGATGTTGGGTGATTGTTAAAAAATATTTGTCAAAACACAAGAAACTCTTATGGTCAGCTAGGGATATTAAAAAATAGTAAAAATCATAATTATTTTGTATACTCTAATTAAAGAATTAGAAACATTGAAAATTAAAGTGTTCTTATTTTTTTGTAAAAAATTTATCAAGTACTTTCAATAGTGCTTTTGCCTTTTATCTGTATAATTTAGGATAAAAAGCAAGCATCTTTTCTAATTCTTAGCAAACTATCATACCCCTAATCTAAGTCTGTATCAATCAGCTTCTAACATTTTATGGTCTGTGCTTTCAGTGTTGTGAAATATTACCCAGAGTTCCGCTAAATGGAAGTTTTGGTTTGTTTTTGCCAATTTCACTCTTTCTGGAACATCTTCATACTTTTGTCACACTTTCCTCATATAGGTTGATAAGCTGGTATTCCCTAGATTTCCCTGGCTGTACACCTACAGTCTCTTAAATGACTGCAATGTCAATAATTGCAAAGTTAGCTAATTTTTCTATAACTTTATATTTAATTTGAATTTCACTTCCAGTACTATCACTTTTCAATTTTTTGGTTATACTTTTATCAATGTTAGCCAATTTCCTCTTCTAATTATCCAATTTTATAAAATGTCACTTGGGTTTATCATGGGAGACAAGGACGCAGGACACTATCTCTTTTTCTGTGTATGAATAACAGATACTAAATGAATAATCACCAATAGATTTTGAAAGAACTGCTGTGATCATGAGGTGCAGCAGTTATTTCCATTGTAATTTGTATACTGAAAAGTTAGCAGGGAATTTGGAGTTGATGCAATTACTTACACTTACTGTACTGTGTTAACTTAAACCTGAACCATGTTGTTGAGGGATTAATGTTATTTAATTAAATAGTGGTAAATGAAATTTGTATATATCAGAATAATGCAGTACTGCAGGAATGAGAATATGATGGCATTTTAACTTCTAACAATCTTGTTTCCTTAATTACTACCAAGTATACTGATATTAAAGTATTAACCAATTAATCTTTTCACTTTAACAAGACCTTTGTTTTAGCCTGACCAGGTGGTGGCGCAGTGGATAGAGTGTCAGACTGGGATGCAGAGGACCCAGGTTTGAAACCCCGAGGTTGCCAGCTTGAACCCAAGGTCATCGGCTTGAGCAAGGGGTCACTCAATCTGCTATAGCCCCCTAGTCAAGGCACATATGAGAAAGCAATCAATAAACAACTAAAGTGCTGCAATGAAGAATTGATGCTTCTCTTTTATTTTTTTATTAATTTCAGTAAGCGAGAGAGAGAGAGACAGGAACACTGACCTGTTCCTGTATGTGCCCTGACCAGGGATCAAACCACAACCTTGGTGCTGTGGAACGACACTTTAACCAACCAAGCTATCTGGCCAGGGCAAAAATTGAGGCTTCTCATCCCTCTTCCTTCCCATCTGTCCCTATCTGTCTCTGTCACCAAAAAAAAAGAAAAAAAAAAAAAAAAAGACCTTTGTTTTATTTAAAATGCAAAAATCATAATTTATCAAACAACTGTCTTAAAAACTGGCTGGAAATATAGCCAAAATATAAGGTCTACCAGAAAGTTCTGTCCATTTTTGGAATAAAACAAAATACAAATTTTTCTTACCGTCAATAAACTTTATTAAATAATATAATTGCCATTATTATTAATGATTTCTTGCCAGCGTGAGGGCAATTTGTATATCCCATTTTTGAAAAATGTTTTATCTTTTTTGTTTTTATAAATAAATTTTTATTTTAATGGGGTGACATCAATAAATCAGGGTACATATATTCAAAGAAAACATGTCCAGGTTATCTTGTCATTCAGTTCTTTTGCATACTCATCACCCAAAGAGAGATTGTCCTCCGTCACCTTCTATCTAGTTTTCTTTGTACCCCCCCCCCGCCTCCCCCTCTCCCTCCCTCCCTCCCCCTGCCCCCCCCCCCCCCCCCCCCGTAACCACCACACTCTTGTCCATGTCTCTTAGTCTTGTTTTTATGTCCCACCAATGTATGGAATCCTGCAGTTCTTGTTTTTTTCTGATTTACTAATTTCACTCCGTATAATGTTATCAAGATCCCACCATTTTGTTGTAAGTGATCCAATGTCATCATTTCTTATGGCTGAATAGTATACCATGGTGTATATGTGCCACATCTTCTTTATCTAGTCTTCTATTTTTTTTTTACAGTGATTAAAGCCTTTAAGCAAACTCTTGGCCAATACAGCAAGAATCCATAAAAGAGTAGTGTCCTTAACATGTTCACCAACTCCAAGTTGGCCCCAACACCATGCCAAATCCCTGCAAATGCAACCCAACCCCAGTTCAGTCTGTTAGGAGCTGTCACAAGAAGCAGGAGTCCAGGAAAAGTCCACATCCAGGAAAAGTCCGCATGGCACTGGAATTGTTGTCACAATTCTATACTGTACAGTTCACGTCCAAGTCCCAATGACGGCTGCTTCTAGCTGGTAATGATTCAGGTAGACTGGAAAAGCCATCTGCAGCATGTGTGGATATGGAGCTTCTGTTCTCCTCTGCCTGGAGAGATGAGACCAGGTTGCTTTTCCCTGGAGCTCTGCGACTGTGGCATGGTAAAGAGAACCTTGGGATACACTAAGCTGGGTGGCAGAGGTAGGTTCATAATAGAAGTTGGCAAAAGGGGAAAAGAGAGCTCTAAATTAGGAGTAGGTCCCAGCCAGTGTCAGTGTGGCTTCTTCAGTGTTCCTTGGTTGAAGAGTCCTCTTAGTTTAGTCCAAAGTTGGTTTTTCCAGATGATAGTTCTTAAAATTAGTTTGTAATCCACTTTGGTTCTGGGAGGTGGAAGTTGGTACGTCCGCCTACTCCAGTGCCATCTTGTCTCTTCTGTTTTATCTTTTGATGCGGAAAATTGAGCCAGTGCTTGTTTGATATCTTCTTCATTTTTGAATTTTTTGCCCTTCAAAAACTTTTGTAAGGATAAAAACAAGTGATAGTCGGAGGGTGCTAAGTCCAGGAAATATGGTGGATGCGACAGACATGCTTCTGTAGCATTTCTTCCTTGTTGAAATTCGTAAAAATTACAGTGGCGTAAATGAACTTTATCAGTAGCCATGGGTACACTATGGCTTCACACATAAGACTAACGTGAATCAACTTTGTTTTAGTTAATTTGCTACATCAGTATGTATACATTAAGTGATAAAAATAGAGAGGCACACATATGCCAAATAAACATGTGCTTACATGTCGAAACTTGTGATAGAAACGGACAGAACTTTCCGGTAGACCTTATATTTTAGGGTATGTTTTGTTAATGTAGCCTGCTAAAAATTTTCTAAACAAGAGTGGAAAATATTTAGAAGCACCAGGAATTACACTTATTTTAAACACTTTTTCAATTAATGGCCTAAATATTAATCTGGATAGCACTTCATTACCTTGGCTATGAAATAGTCCCAGATACTGAGCTCAGGTGGGATGAACTTCTCTTTCACTGCCAGTGACTCCTGGCTTACTGGTGGTGTGGAAGAGGTCAGTGGGGCAGATTCTCTCCCAGACACTTTTAATGGCCTAAATCGTTTGTTCTGCTTCTCTCCTTCTTCCACTAGTGAAGAAACCAGTAAAAACAAAGTATTATTAAATAAGTACTATTTTCACTGAATAAAATCTAAGGCTAACTACAAATAAATACACACAAAAAACAGATTATTATGACAGCAAGGTAAGAAAATAGGTACAGGAAGTGAGACAAGAATTACCTTGATTTTATCTCACTCTCTGGATGTTGACTATGGATCATAATGTAGGTAATAGGATATAACATTTACTTATAAATGAGCCCGTAATTTAGCTAAGACCACGGTAGGAAATTATCTACATTGTTCTAGTCTGTTTAAGAATGTCATGGTGAAAAAAAAATACAGAATGTCAATGTGAATTAAAGGCAGCAACTGACTTAAGAGACTCTTTAGTAAACATTATCCACTTATCCACGTATAAAACTACATTTTCACTGAAAATATGTAAAGAAGTTAAACACATGACTACTTAAACTGATTCAGACTTTCAGAAATGGTTTGAAAGTAAAATTTTCTAGTCGATAGACTAACAAAAAGGTAGAAAATATAATTTTCTTGTTTTAACTTTTAAACATTTAACAGTATTCCTTTAGCATCTTACTTTAGAATATTAAAAGCATTGGCATAGACAAGTTACACAAATATTTAATCAACACTAGGTCATCGGATACAAATCACCACTAGAATCAAGATCTCCTAGACATAGGCATGATCTGATAGGCAAACAACTCCACATTAAGGCACATCAATATTCTCCTTCAATGGTTCCACAGAGAATTTACTTACCTCCCAAATAAATGCAATAATTGTGCTGTAATAAATTTTGTTTTACTGTTTGAAGCTACTCAGCTTGCATAAACAGCATGCTCATGCATTATACCAAGCTGCAGCCAAGCTGAGTTTAACAGAATAATCTAGTTATTTCAGAAAAAGAAAATTAAGTTGAATAAAATTAGTATTCTAAGAGATTGCTAAAAAATGGTATGATGATTACATAATCTTTCAAAAAACTTTAAAAGGAACCAACAAATTAAATGTGTAATTATTTTTCTGTTCCTATTAGTAATTGATAATCAACAATCATATTTTCAATATGCTTGTTACATATGTTTACATATGTTCTAAAACTTAAAGTGGTTTTTCCAAAGTCTCATTGAGTAAAATATTCAGAATATAAAGTTCTTTTTTTTACCTTTCAAATAATTAATGCTTATGGTTTGAGATATATTTTTCATTTGACTTTAACATTACTATTTTGCCTTTGTGTTTAGATTATTAGAAGGCTTCATAAAAATTTAGAGGATCTCTGGAAAATAAAATTTGCAAACTGCTAAATTAATGAATTTTGTCAAGATTGCTATGTTAAAAAATATAGAACTTTTAAAGCAAAACTAAGAGAGTTTTTAAAGTGAGAAAACATTGGAAAGTAGTCTGTGAACCCAGACACATGACATGAAAATACAAGATTAACAACACTTGGGGGAAATATTTAAATTATAAACTCAATGCCAGAAGTAAAAAACTATTTATCATAACACTACTGATAAACAAGGACAGTAGGGGAAGACTGGCAAAGAGGTACACAGTACTGAATGTTATATTAGTTGACATGCTATGATAAAAAGGACCCAGGTGATGCCTCCCAGCACACAATCTATAACTTGACATTAGGGTAGGTCCTCCCTCTTCTCCCTCAAACTGCTTAAAGACGTAAGATAATTGTATGCTTAAATCACATTGGATTAGAGTGGTCATGAAACTCAGGGGCAGTAAAAGAGATTATTTAGCCATTAGGTCCTCAGTTCTTGTTTTTGAAAATGCTAATAATTAAGTATCAAAAACTTCTGTCCTTCCTTGGGTAAAAACTTACTTCTACTGGTCCATTATTAAGGAGGTAAATGGCTAATTTACTAGTAATAGAAGAAAAAAATAAGTATTAGGAAGAAATGAAGAGGAGCTTTGGATATAGAGCTTATGAATTATAAGTGGCATGAATAGGCAAGAAAATGGGTACAGAAAAACTAAAATATGCATGGGGAAAAGGACAGAATTACGTATTAACATGAATAAAACTATAAATTTCTTAGCTGCTTTGGATTCACAGAATGTACTTTTTTAGAGGGCCTCTAGCCTGACCAGATGGTAGCACAATGGATAAAGTGTTGGGCTGGGATGCAGAGGACCCAGGTTCAAATCCCTAAGGTTGCTGGCTTGTGCACGAGCTCATCTGGCTTGAACATGGGCTCACGAGCTTGAGCACGGGGTCGCTAGCTTGAGTGTGGGATGTTGGCTTGAGCCCAAAATTCACTGGCTTGGAACCCAATGTTGTTGGCTTGAGCAAGGGGTCACTCGCTCTGCTATAGCTCCCTGGTCAAGGCACATATGAGAAAGCAATCAGTGAACTAAGGTGCCGCAACAAAGAACTGATGCTTCTTATTTCTCTCCTTTCCCTATATCTCCTTTCCCTTTATCTCTGTCTGTCCCTATCTGTCTTTCTCTCTGTCTCTCTTTCCCTGTGTCACCAAAAAAAAAAAAAAAAAAAAAAAAAAGTGGGTTTTTATATCAAGATTGTGGACTGAGTACGCAAATATACCTTTCTTCCCTTGCAAGAAGCCCTATCCTCATCCCTCCAGTGGTTCTGTAAGAATTATGGAAGTAATACCCAAAAGAATTCAAAACAGAAATAGAGAACAGTTGAGGCTACATATAAAAAATGGGCATGGAAGGTACAAAGATAACATTGTTTTTTATCACTAATAACTTCTGTACTGCTAGATTTGTTACTGCACATTTAGACTGTTTTCATTAAAATTAAAACATAAGAGGAAGGCTAATAAACTAACACATTTTTTGCAGCCTATCATTTTAAATCAGTCACAAAATTAATATTCTGAACCTAAATCTAAATTATAAGTTATAGTTATCTCTTTTAAAAACTGATCCCAAAGTAACCAGCAGAACCATAAGATTCTCTAGTTCTCAATCTAAGGCACCTTTACCTACCGGGCTTTTCATGAGTGTGCCTGAGTACACATAAAGCTTCAGGAAGCATACTGTCCTGGACCTTAAAATTTAGCTCCAAAAAATTTTGGGGGGTGGAGGGGTAGGTAAATAACTGATTATTTAAAATATTTTATTTAAAAAGCAAAAGATATGGAGAAGTTAAAAGCCATATAAGTTTAAGATAAAAGAGACTTCAAATCTGTTTCTTCTTTTCAGCAAGGTAACTCAGTCTAGGTAATCTCTTAAAAAATACACTCATTCTCTTTTATCTTTAGGGGTGTGAAAACTACAAATGTATGTGAACACAAATTTACTATAAAAAATTTCTCAAAATTAGATGTAAAACATGAGTTTTACATGTAAACTTCAAAGATTCCTAAAGAAAAAGATAAAACTAGGAGATTAGTGAATTTAAAGTACTTCTCAATCTTCAAAGAATAAAATTAATGATAAAGGCTGGCAGGTGACATTATCCAGATTTTACAAAGTCTGTTTGACTATCAGATCTTCCTGGGATCATTTTTTCACACAGTACCTTGTACCTGCTTCATTAATATGTATAAAAATGAACTGATGAATATCTTAATAGAAAGTAGTATGATAATTTGTCTTCAAAACACAGAGCAAGGTACTCTCCAAGGTAGTGGTGTTCAAAATGATTTATTGAATTATGAAAAAAAGGCCCTGGCCAGTTGGGTCAGTGGTAGAGCATCAGCTCAGTATGTAAATGTCCTAGGTTAGACTCCTGGCCAGGGCACACAGTTGAAGTGCCTATTTGCTTCACCACCTTTCCCCCTCTTACTTCTCTCTCTCTCTCTTCCCCTACTGCAGTCATGGCTTGACTGGAATGAGTTGGCCCCTGGCGCTGAGGATGGCTCCATGGCTTTCCCCTCAGACACTTAAGAAGAGCTTGGTTGCTGAGCAATGGAGCATCTGCCAGATGGGATGCTCTGCCAGATGGGCAGAGCATCGTGGCATTACCCCCTAGTGGGCTTGCCGGGTGGATCACGGTCTGGGCTCATGTGGGAATCTGTCTATGCCTCCCCTCCTCTCACTGAAAAAAAGAAAAGAAATATGAAAAAAATATTACAACATCTATTTAGATATTTTAATAAGTAGAAGGGGGAAGGAGGAAGAGAAGAAGAGATGGGGGTAAGAAAGGAAGAGGGAAAAGAACAGAAGAACTGTGAAGAAGAAAGGGAGCAGGTGGAGGGAAAGAAAAGGCACAGGGGAAGGAAGAAGGAAAAGGGCAGGGAAAGAGAAAAGGGGAAGGAAGAAGGAAGATGAAGAAAATAAAAATTGTGAATGTTTATTATCTGGATCAACAATGGTACATATTATTTATAAATAAATGTTTTAGGGACGGGGCTATGTAATAAAAAAGCATGGGGATAACTGCCTTAGATGACTACTTTTCAATCATGCTGGCTACAGTATGTGTCTGTCTGTTAAGATTTCAGCTCAAACTCAACAGACTTACTAAACATTTGAATGAAGTACATATGTAAATATAATGAAATATTATTCAGGTGTAAAAAGATAGGAAATCCTTTCACATGTTATAACACAGATGCCCTTTGAGGACATCATGCAAAATGAAAGAAAACAACCACAAAAAGACAAACACCGTAGGACTCCCCTAATGAGGTAGATAAAGTAGTCCAATTCTAAGAAACAGAAGGTAGAATGTGGTTACAAGGGGAGAAGGGGGAAAGGAAAAGGGGAGAAGAGGAAAAGGGGGAGGGGGAATGGGGAAAAGGAGAATAGGGGAAAGGTGAAGGGGGAATAGGAAATGGAGAAAAGGGGAAGGGGAAGGGGAAAAGGAAAGGGAAAAGGAGAAAGGAGAAGGGGGAAAGCAGAAAGGGGAGGAGAAGGGGAGGGAAAAATGTGAATATACTTATCACTATAAGGGGAAGCAGGAAGTGGGAGAGGAAAGGGAAAAGGAGGGCGGAAGAGGAGGGGGAAAGGGGAGAGGAAGTTGTTTAAAGGGTATAAAATTTCACATTTGTAAAATGAAAAACTTCTGGAGATTTGTTTCATAAAAATGTTAATATAATTATCATTATAGAACTGTAAACAAATGGTTAAGATAGTATATTTTATTTGTTTTTGACCACAAAAACTTAAAGAAAATACATTAAAGCTATTTCACAGTAGCACTTAGAACTGCCAGAAATATCAGAAAATGGGGTTGGAGCCTGACCAGGCGGTGGTGCAGTGGATAGAGCGTCGGACTGGGATGCTAAGGACTCAGGTTCGAGACCTCGAGGTCGCCGGCTTGAGCGTGGGCTCATCTGGTTTGAGCAAAAAAAGCTCACCAGCTTGGACCCAAGGTCGCTGGCTCGAGCAAGGGGTTACTCAGTCTGCTGAAGGCCTGTAGTCAAGGCACATATGAGAAAGCAATCAATGAACAACTAAGGTGTCTTGTCGCAACAAAAAACTGATGACTGATGCTTCTCATCTCTCTCCGTTCCTATCTGTCCCTATCTATCCCTCTCTCTCTCTCTCTCTGTCCCTGAAAAAAAAAAAGAAAAAAGAAAATGGGGTTGGACAGAGAGATCACATGCTTAGTCTCAGTAAGGGTGAGGGAGGAGTCTAGGTGAGAGCTGAAATGTTTCATAAAAGAATATTATTATCTGTAAAATTTTACACATGTGCATTTCTTAGTGTTTCTTTATCTTCCATGCTTTTTATACCCTTATTATCTAAGAATCTGCCTTCCTCACCAGAAGTTATGAAATAAATGCTTTTTACACTTTAAAATTTCTATTATATGGTCCCCACTGAAAAGTCTGTCCAAGGACTCTAACCAAAAAATGTATTCCCATTTCCGGTAAAACTAGTTATTTTGCAGTGTAGCAGACAATTAAAAGTGTTTGACACATTAAACTATAGTTTAAATGGTTTAGTTTTATATTTTAAATATGCTGATGTCTTCCCTTTTCTGGTTAAGAAAGGTTGCTACTTTACTAAAGGAATGATAGAAATGATATGTATAATCATTAAATACTGAATACAGAACTTTAATTGTAATTAACTTTAGAGAAAAAGCAAAACATCTGGATTTTCTGATCTGTATTTATTATAATAATCAAATACAAAAAATAACTTTAAAATGTCTAGAACATCATTAGCAGTCTCAGTAAAAAAAGAATGGCATGCTTACCACAAATACTCATTTTATATTTCATTCTCAATGTGGAGACAAAAACATCATTACTGTAAATGTATTAAGGTAAAATATTCATAGTTCTTATAACTGTAATTTTAAGATACAATAAAAATTCTTAAAATGTTTCTATTTGCTATATAATATGCAATGAAAAAGCAAAAGCATGGATTTCTAACTGTTAGCAGAAAAAAAGTAATTTTTTTTGAAAATTTCTATTGCTTAGTTGATTGTCTATTTTCAAAATTAATCATAACAAAATGACTCAGAAACCCATGAACATATATCGGCACTATGGTTTTAATTAATTAGAAAATAAATCCTTCATTAACATATAATGAGTTTACAAAGCACATTAAATTTAATTAAAAAATAAACTATTGATTTACACACATTTAAATGTCTATTAAGAATTCTGACTTGGCCTGACCAGTCGCTGGCACAGCGGATGGAGCATTGGCATGGGACACTGAGGACCCAGGTTTGAAACCCCAAGGTCTCCAGCTTGAGCATGGGATCATAGATATGACCCCATGGTCACTGGCCTGAAGACTAAGGTTGCTGGCTTAAGTCCAAGGTGCCTGGTTTGAGCTCAAGGTTGCTGGCTTCAACAAGGGGTCACTCGCTTGCTATGCTGTAGCCCCCCATCAATGCACACATGAGAACAATCATGAACAACTAAGGTGCCACAACAAAGACTTGATGCTTCTCATCTCTCTCCCTTCCTGTCTTTCTGTCCCCATCTGTCTGTCCCCGACTCTCTCTCTCTCTCTCTCTAAAAAAAAAAAAGAATTCTGACTTGGGTAAGCTAACATCTAATAAAAATCATCTATCATTTTCTTATATTACAAAGATTAAGTCATAATTAAATTATATGTCACTAGGAGAATTAGTACATTGATTATATAATAAAGATGTAGAGAGAAATATAATTTAGCTCAAGAGACCATTTTTTCAAATAAAATTAAAATGAGAATTTATACCAGAACAAGGAAATGTTGAGTTTTAAATTTCTCTCAGTACTAAGTTTATGAAAAGATTTTTTAGGAGTTCCAAGCATGTATTTCATCTTCAATATACAATACTTTGACACTGATTAGGTTGTCAAGAAAATAAAATACTGTAGACTTGTCAGTTTTCCTTTGGCCAAAATTAAATTGTTAAAAACCAAAAAACATACATTAATTTTGGCTGAATTCAGATGAACTTTTCTAAAATAGATTATTGTATAACTTGGTCACCACTGTATACTGAATCTGTATGCAATTAGACTTTTAGAATATTATAATTATGTTTGGCAGTAATTCAAACACACAGGACTGCTTACTACAACCTAAAATTTATCCGACTGCTATGCTGCTTTAGTTGGTAAGCTTTCAGAACAACATAATATTGCCTTCAAAAGCTGAGATTTCAGAACTCTGCCTTATATTGAAAGTCATTCCTACTTGTTTCTTGTCCTGGTTGACTTTCCGTTTTCAGATTTTCTGTCAGTTGTCAGTTGATCTGTTTCACAGGACTGCTGCTTCTAATTACTATTACTGCCTTCACAGTCTACTGTCTTCACCCTCTCTCTTTTTTCCCTGTTTTTCTATTTTATTTCTTTTTCTATCTGCTCCTTCTTAAACTAGATCAGCTTCAGAGCTATTAGGTCTTTGGCTTCACCATTCAGTGAATGTACTCCTATTTTCTGTTTAGTAAACTAGTGAATCATATAACATATAATTCCATGTCTTCTTAAACACTCCTTTAATTATTATTTGTATTCAGAATAGTTTCTGGGTTCTCAAAAAAACAGATGAGCACCACATAACCTATATGTAGCTACAACCAGCCCTACCACTAAGTGAACTATATATATATTTAAAGTATTTTATTATTATTGGGCTACCTCATATGTCAAAAGGTTAAAACATAGATGCAGATAATTTTTGGTCACTTTATTTAGGATTCAAAAAGTGGTGGGATCTAGTTTATGATAGTAGTTATGATGGGCATACTTGAAAGATAATTTATGTAAATTGATATTTCTGTCTAGAAACAATTAATTTGAGTGGTTAAACAAAGAACCTGGACTTCTGAGTTAGGTTCTTTACTATCTGTGCTCAGCAATAGTCGAAACTGAGACTACTGTCTAGTAAGAATGTATTTTTAATTTTTACAGGTATGTGGATATTCCATAGCAAAAACCTACCCTTTTTAACATATTACATTATTAAGATCGGTCTTAATAAATGCTTTTCTCTTAGAACACACTAAAGACAGAGAAAAAATTAACTTAGCAATTTTTATTTAATACTATTTTCAGTAGAGCAATAAATTTTACCTCCTGTTAGACTTTGAAGTTAGTTTTTAAAGACTAACTTCAAAATTAAATTACACTTTAAATATTGGAAAAGATGTTATGAAAAGTCAATATTTTAAAAAAAATTTAAGAGCAAGATTTTACATATGGGCAAATAAGTTACAAAAAGAAAACTTAAAAAAAGGCAGAAAGCATCATGAAGATTCTTTCAGGTCAAGAAATTTTGGTATTTTAATCTTTAAGTAAACACAAACAGTTTCAATGTTAGGAAGTTTAGGAAAGGGTATACAATTGTTTAAAATATTTACTTTCCATGGAACTATAAACACTTAGAAATCCAAAACCCCTAATGGCCAGAATCATAATATGCAAAACATGAAGCAGCTTCATTTAAAATGTTTTTTCCAGTCATTTCAAGCCATACTTTGATTTGTCATGATTAGTGAGGACATTTCTTTATTTCCAAACACTTAAAAATATATTAAAGTCTAAGGGATAAGAAAACATTAAAAGAAAGGATTTAGCCCTGGCCGGTTGGCTCAGTGGTAGAGCGTCGGCCTGGCAT
Source organism: Saccopteryx leptura (assembly GCF_036850995.1). Taxonomy (NCBI): domain Eukaryota; kingdom Metazoa; phylum Chordata; class Mammalia; order Chiroptera; family Emballonuridae; genus Saccopteryx; species Saccopteryx leptura. The sequence continues at coordinate 177,225,281 of NC_089506.1, read as the reverse complement.
GCAGGAGTCCTGGGTTCGATTCCCGGCCAGGGCACACAGGAGAAGCGCCCATCTGCTTCTCCACGCCCCCCCTCCTTCCTCTCTGTCTCTCTCCTGCAGCCAAGGCTCCATTGGAGCAAAGTTGGCCTGGGCGCTGAGGATGGCTCTGTGGCCTCTGCCTCAGGCGCTAGAATGGCTCTGGTTGCAACAGAGCGACACCCCAGATGGGCAGAGCATTGCCCCCTGGTGGGCGTGCCGGGTGGATCCCGGACAGGCGCATGTGGGAGTCTGACTGCCTCCCTGTTTCCAACTTCAGAAAAATACAAAAAAAAAAAAAAAAAAGACTAAAAAAAAGAAAGAATTTAAAAGACTAAAAATGCAGAGATGATTTTTTAAAATGCTAATCATTGTTTTAAATCAAAAATATGGCTTGTTTAAAATAAATTCTTAATTTTCTACAGTAAGTGCCAGACAAAACAAACCTGGCCCACGGTACCCCAACCCCTCCAAAATAACACAAAGCAAGCTGAACTGTAAAAGCCTATTTCTAAAGCTAGTATCTTGCCTGCAAGACTGGGAGGGCTATGAGAACTGATGGTTGAAAGAGCTTTGGAAAAGCCCACACATTCCATGGAGAATACCACTACCTGGCGTGGGCTAGGCATAGCAAAGTGCCTTCCTGCCAAAGAAAGAAGAGAGAATTTGTATTTGGGAATAATAATCAATATATTTCAACAAATGAAAACATCAACAGTAGAAGAGTAAAGAATATTAGATTAGATAGTACTAATCATTGGTACATGAGTATCTTAAAGTTTGAAATTTCACCAGGAACTTCATATTGCATTTTTACCATAAAACTATTTGTTCATGATTTAAGAAAATGGTCTGTATCAAAATCTTTCTGTGACTAAATTAAACTATAATTATATTTGACAAAGTTATTCAGATGAATAAATGAAGGCTCTGTCTTTAAAAGAAAGATAAAACAGATTAAAAACTAACCGAGTAATGCTTTCGAGTGTGTCTGTTCCTCGCTGGCCACATGGGCACCTCCACCAAACACAGCAGACCACATTTTCTCATTCAGAGGATGGGCCACGATCCGAAAGAGTTCATTGCTAGAATGTGTTGCCAAGCCATGGATGAAGAGACTAAGATACACTGCTGTGAGAATCTCACAGAGCAAAATTGTCAGCCCTGACTGGGCTTCTTCACCAGAAGAATTCAAAAGTTGAATTAAAGAAGTTATTCCTAAAACAAACAACAAACACAGATACCACTGACAATAAATTTTAAAAATAAGAAATCAACTATATTTTCTAATTAAAAAAGAACTTTATGTCATCAGCATTAAAATATTTTCTTCTTTAGATTCATAAACTAGTAGAGGTTATTATAATTAATGCATGGATTCTGAGCTATTTGTTCAATTTAGAGAAATACTGAAAATCTGTTACCTGATTCAAACCTGAGATAAAATTTAATTGCCATAACAAATATTTTTCTATTATGACTAAAACAAAATTATAAAAAGTGATATAATGCCTGACCAAGTGGTGGCACAGTGGATAGGGCGTCGGACTGGGATGCAGAGAAACTAGATTCAAAACCCCGAGGTCGCCAGTATGAGTACAGGTTCATCCGGCTTGAGCATGGGGTCCCTGGCTTGAGCATGAGATCATAGTCATGACCCTATAGTAGTCCCCCCTGCTCAAGGCACATATGAGAAAGCAATCAATGAACAACTAAGGTGTCACAATGAAGAATTGATGCTTCTCATCTCTCTTCTTTCCCGACTATCTGTCTCTTTCTCTGTCTCAGTCCAAAAAAAAAGTGGTATAACAAAACATTTGAGTTATTTTAATATAATGATAAAGGAAATATTAAAGTTAAGTTACTGCATAACTTGTAATGAGTGGTGAGTACTGACCTGGTATTAGTTTTAACAACATTTAACAATGATTATCACATAGCAACACCCAACCAAACCTACTTTTTCCTCATCTTATTAAATTCAAGCTAAGAAGAACTCATACACATATAAATTATTTATACCTGGCCACTGAGCTGGTGATGTATTGGGAGTAACTGCTTCATCTAGGCTTCCTGTTTTCAAAGAATGTCGATGGGGAAGCAGGACTGTCTGATACACCATTCCAGTAAACTGATTTGTTTGAAATGAACTAAAAAAAGAAAACATTTAAATAATAATCTACAATGACCTACAATAATAACAACAATATAATACAATAATATACAGTGATCTAAAATGAATTTAACATATAATATTCTACATTTTAAATATAACTTCTAGGGTACCTTAAATACAAATTTTTGTTTATACTGCCATATTACATCTACATTATAGTCTAGTGATATAGTAAAACAGTGTTCTTTAATTATAAATATATAAATTTTCTAAATTAAAACACGTGATAAGTTTTCAGGATATTTATTTAGTGAAAGGCACAGAATATGTGCAAGTGAGAAAACTGAATTACTATTGGCCATAAGTAGCAAGCTTATATATCACACTTTTTAAAACAAGGCTATCTGGTTAAAATCAAAGCCAATTATGTTTAATTTGATATTTATGGCTATCTACCCTACATCAGGGAAAGTTACATCAAGTATATGCACTAGGTTCCAAACAGAATAAAAAGCATGGTTTGTTCTCCCATGAAATTTATAGCTTGGTGGGGAAATCAGACACAAATAATTTTATCACAACATTATGTAAGACAAAATCTATATAAACAGTGCCATGAAAGCAAAAGATAGCAGCATTTCACATAATCTGGGTTAGAGTAAGCTTCTCCAAGAACATGGCACTTTAATCTAAAAACTAAACAGATGGCTTGACATAAAGTGTGAAATATTAACAGAAAATGGTACTCAAGATTTTGTTAACCTGTCAGAAACTTCTATATCATATGTTAAGTAAAGGAATATAGTATTTAAATACAGCACATTTAATGGGTTAGACTTCTTCTGTCGGGAAGTCTTATTAGTGATAACATTTTGATGCATTTGTAAGTACTTTCTATTGCTTTACTTTCCAATTTCAAGATGGCAGAGTAACAATAAAAAAATCCCATTACTATAAATGGTAATGATAAGAAAGATAAAAACACTCTGATGAAAATAAAGTCACACTCAATAACAAGAAAATGAACTCTTGGTGGACCAGTGTCAAAAAATCAAGTTGAAGCAAACTTAGGATATCCAACCAGAGTAGTAAGCTTAGGTTACTCATGGGAAATTTCAAACACACAGATAAACAGACAGTGAAAAATCAACACCAAAGAAGCTGACAAACTCAGTGAAAGACTTGCACCTGAGGAAGCAGATTTATTGGAACAATAAGAAAAGTGCTTATATTCAGAGAGGTTTAAAAAATCACGAAATAAAATAAGATATAAAAATAAATGTGGCTATTAAAATCAACAGAGATCTCAAAAAATGAAAAACAGATCTTCTAAAAGAAACTTAGATGGGCTTAATAAAAGATAGGACATTGCTGAAGAATGCATTAGTGTCTAGAAAATGAAGCTAGGCTTTCCTCTGAAATAAAGCAAAAAGAAATGAAGATTAGGAATATATGAAAAGAAAGTTAAAAAAAGTAAGAAGGACTCAGAAGTTCTACTGTCTGTCTAATAGGAAAGAAAATAGGAGAAGACAAAATATTTGAAGAAATAAAGTTAGAGAATTTCAAAGAACTAATGAAAGATACAGAAAAACTCCAGAGTCTTAAACAGTATTTTTTAAAAGCCTAGATAAACTATAATGAAACCTTAGGATATAAAGAGAAAAATCTTCATCAAAATAATCATCAAAAAAAATAATAATCATCATCAACTCTTCTGTAAAATTTTTCTCAAGTCCAAGTCAGTCACTCCCTCCTTTGCATTCCCTGAGCCTTTTACTATCCATCATATTGTAATACTTATTATTTAAGTACTACATCATGTGATGTATCATTTATCAGTTCACATTTGTTTCTAACAAGATTGATTGTAAGGAAGGAGAAACTGTGTGCATATCACAATGTCTGGCATTAGGCAATAATCAACAAAAGGCTGCTAAGTAAGTTATATTGACAAGGGTTTTACTTGAGATTCATTTGCCATAAAGTCTTAAGTTAAAATCTGAAAGGTGGAAAAAGAACCAGTACTCAACACAACAGCTACATGTTTTTTGCATTAAAGTGCACTGTTGTATATAGTTTTTCTAAAGAAAAAAATTCATATTCTGTAACCTCATCAGTTTACTGCAAGCATTCTTAAATTTCACAAAGATATATGGTCTGACCAGGTGGTGGCGCATTGAATAGAGCATCAGATTGGGACACGGAGGACCCAGGTTCAAAACCCCGAGCTTGCCAGCTTGAGTGAGGGCTCATCTGGTTTGAGCAAGGCTCACATGATCTGCTGTAGCCCCGCCCCCACCCCATCAAAGCATATATGAGAAAGCAATCAATGAGCAACTAAAATGCCACAACGAAGAATTGATGCTTCTCATCTCTCTCCCTTCCTGTCTGTCTGTTCCTGTCTACACTCTCTCTGACTCTCTCTGTCTCTGCAAAAAACAAAAAAAACCAACCCACAAAAACAAAACAAAAAAAATTCACAAAAATATTTACCTGTAGTTATGACTTCCACAAAGGCACTGATATATACAAGCAGAAAGTGAGGCTGCTAAAGTATGCATTACATATACCTGGAAAAAAACCAACAAACAAAATTAATTATGTAAGGTAACTTTTTGTAAGACCTAATATAATCAGCATTTTAAAAAAGATGAAAAAATAATTTTGCCCTTATAAACTACTTCTTTTTTTTCCTTAACACTCATTTCTAACTTTTAAAGTCTCACTAGAGACGAAAAAATACCGAGCCTTTGGCAGAAATTATAAAGCACATATCTGCTACCTAATTTCAATTTCAAGAACAAATGGGAACAGATGTTAGCTATTCAGTAGTGCATGAACCATGTATTAAAAGCAAACCCTTTAAGGTTCAACCTGCTTCTTCCTCAACCAAAATATAAAAAAGCACAGACTGACAAAGGACAGTTCACCGATAGACAGGACATTGAAAAATATGCTACCACATATTCTAGGTAATATAGTAAAAAAAAATTTAAAGAGGGTTAAATTTTAGAGAAAGAAGAAGATAGCAATTAAAGGCAAACATTTATCTTGGGGAAGAGATTTTAAATACAGCATGATGAGAAATAACAGAAGCAGATCTGAGAATGAAAGAGAAGTGTAACCTAGATAAGAAACTAGAAGACTAAGCTCTTGATCTAATTATGAAGCATGACAGTCTTTTATGTTGATAAAAACAGTGAATAACAGAGTAAAATCTCGTTGCTATTTCTAATTCAATGATCAGTAAGACATGCAGTATGAATTAAAACCAAGAATACCGCCATGTAGAATGAAGACAGCAGAGACCACATATGGAATATTGCACAAGTGATCAGAATATTGTCCAATCAAAAGGTGGAGCACATTTCACCACTTATTGAATCTGGGCTGCCCTTGTAACTTGCTTTGTCTAAGAGGATACAACAGAAGTCATATATGAATTCTGAACCTAGTCCTTAAAAGGTCTTGAAATTTCTACTCTTGCTGCTTTTTAAAATCCTGCAACCATAATGTGAAATAATCTAGTTGTGGTTGTTAATTTTATGTGTCAACTTGACCGACTCGAGGTGCCCAGACATTTGGTCAAGCATTATTCTGGGTGCATCTGTTAGGGTGATTTTGGAGATTAACATTTGAATTGGATCACTAAGCAAAGCAGATATGAGTATGCTTCATCCAATCAACTGAAGACCTTAATAGAACAGAAAGGTTGAGCATGAGCGAACTTCTGTCTGGCTGCATCGAGCTTGGACATGAGTCTTTCCTGCCTCTGAACTAGAACTGAAACACTGGCTCTTCTTGGGTCTCAAGCCTGCTGCTGGCTTTCAACTGGTCCTCAGGACTTCAGAGTTAAACTGAAACTATGTGGTCAGCTCTGCTGTGTCTCCAGCTTGCCAACTGCAGATCTAGGGACCTCTCAGCCTCCATATCATGTGAGTCAACAGCTTATAATAACGCTTTTTATATACACACACCCCCCTTACTGGTTCTGTTTCTCTAGAGAATCCAGACTAATGTGCTAGCTTCCCTGTTGGAAGATGAGACACATAGGACCCAGATTCTTTGGTCAGCTCTGCAAGAGTCTGCTGACCATCTGAAATTTAAGTGAAGTCATCCTAGATCATTCAGAATCCAGTCAACCTACCAGTTCCCCAAAGATAAATGAAAGTATCCAGAGATCAGCCCAGCTGGTCCAAACCAGAACTGATGAGCTAACCCACAGAAACACGGGCAAAAACAAATGATGGCTATTTTAGGCTACTAATGTTTCAGAATGGTTCTTAAGCAACAAAAGCTAACCGATATACCAGTGGTATACTTACTATTAAAGTTATATATGGAATAGAGTTTGGCCAAAATGAGCACAATTTGAAGGAAATTAATTCCTAACTGTAGAAGACGCAATGGGGACATTTAGTTATACCACAGAGCAGTATAGGAAAAGAAGTGGTAAAGTGAAATTACAAGGGTTAAGGTTATTTAAGAGGGTATAAAACTCTAGGAGAGGCCACCATTAGGTAAAGCAGAAAATCAAACTAGTGTGATATTGCTGCCTGTGAGGAATTTGAGAACCAGATGACAGAGTATAAGGGGAAAAAAATATAGATTCAAAAATAGTCAAACTTGGCCATACATTAAAGTATCTCACTATGTTTGGAGAGTAAAAATGATATATGAAATGTGATATTAATGGTAGATAAAATGGAGTGGTGATGGATGGGAAGATGAATGGATGGTAACTATGTATATGATTAGTTTTAGTTTTGCATAAGTCACCAAAGGAAATTCTTTTTCTTTTTTTTTTTTTACAGAGACAGAGAGAGAGTCAGAGAGAAGGATAGATAGGGACAGACAGACAGGAACAAAGAGAGATGAGAAGCATCAATCATCAATTTTTCGTTGCACCACCTTAGTAGTTCATTGACTGCTTTCTCATATGTGCCTTGATTGGGGGGGGGGGGGGGCGGCGGCTACAGCAGACCGAGTAACTCCTTGCACAAGCCAGTGACCCTGGGTCCAAGCTGGTGAGCTTTTCTCAAACCAGATGAGCCCGCGCTCAAGCTTGCGACCTCAGGGTCTCGAACCTGGGTCCTCTGCATCCCAGTCTGACACTCTATCCACTGCGCCACCACCTGGTCAGGCTTAAGGAAATTCTTAAAAATATACATTCTTGAGACTCACTCTCACAGACAAATTCAGTAAGTCTGGAGTGACGTGAACAAGCCAAACATTTAACAAGCACTTAAGGTGATTCTGCTGTAGTCAGAATCATGAGTCACTACCTAGCCCAAAGGAATGACAGACAAGATACCTCGTATTATCCTGAAAATATGTAACTTTAAATACTAACAAAGAAATAATTTACATATTATAAACTTTACATCAAAATATTAAGTTTCTATCTCTAAAATACAGCCTTCTGGCTAAGCGTACTGCTAAAGAAATTACTCATGTACTGCATATATACCAATTACTCTTATCTTAATAAAATGGCTAAGTAAGACTTAGCCATTAGCACTGGATTAAAAACAGAAGCACCATATTGCGTATAAGTAACATAAGTAAGATGAGCCTGGTCTACAACCAGAAGTTTTCTTTAAACAAAATCAATATAAACTTGGTAATGTAACAATCACTATTGTATGGTTTGATGTTTAAAATTGTTTTTAAAAACCTTAACATTTATATTTTAGTCTTACTGTAGTCTATAGGTAAATTAAAAGACTGAAACCAAGTATACTTACTTTATTGCTTTGGATATCAGGATGGGGTGGTGAATCCAAGCCTATTATGGCATGTAGAACATCGTGTGTAAGATTACTAAGGTGCAGTAACGGATTGGCAACTACTGTTTTGGCACTGGCTGTACAAGCAAAGAGGAGAGGTACTGAGGTTTGCTCTGACAGAGGATTAGAAAATACTGGTTCTGATGTTTCCTTAAAAACAAAGGAAAAAAAGGTAAACCAGCCATTCATAGTTATAACCCATTAATTATGTAATTCAAGGGTTTCTTTGAAAAACTTCAAAACAACTAATAATTAAAAGCCTAATGGAAACTTTTTATAGTTAGAAGGGACTTGATGAGGTCAACATTCCAGCAATTATATTGAAAAACCAATGGGACATTACCCTTTTAACAAAAGAAGGTCATCACCTTCATAAGGCATTCCTACAAGAATGTGGAGTATGAATTCAGCATAACACCAAACTGTACTTAAACTGCAATACGTGCACAACTCTACAAATACACAATGTGACACACCACACACCTTTTTAAGAAAGGAGTATTTCTTAAAGCTATCATAATGAAGAAAATAAACAATTTTATTATTTAAAAACAAAAAAAGCAATTATCAAAAACTTTGTTATACATGAACTATTTTGACTGGCTATCATATGTTACATACCTGCTGAGATTCTTGTAAAAGCAAAATCAATTCCATTCTCACAGATGCAAGACCCCCACCATGGGATCCATGAAGTATGCAGTAACTAAGAAACATTCTCAAGAGTGATTGATATTTCAAAAGCCACAGTCTTTTTCCTTGAAAATTTTCTTTCATTTGTTTCACCTTTGTTTGGTGGAGCAAATCTTCAGCATCTTCATTTATTCCTAATTCATCTTCATTTGCACCAAATGTAGATTGTAATTCTTTGGCATTTGAACAATAGTCACAAGTCTTTTGAAGAGCGATCACCTCTTTTTCAAGCCAGTGGTACAGTTGGTAACGCAATTTTCCACCATCTATTTCATAGCCAGTAGATAAAGTACGCAGTTCTCCTGTGAGAATCTTTAAACATGCTCTAAATTTTAACTGGACTGCAATTATATCTTCTGATGGACTTAAAATGTCATTTTCATCCAGTGTGCTGAGAGATTCTGTGTAATTAGAACTCGTTTCATCTATTTTTTTTCCTATTTTTTTCTTTAAAGGTTTTAATTCTTTTGTTGAGCTAGGGAGATCCTCATTTTCATCATCATTATCACTGTCCCATTTTAATTCTAAAGAGTCATCCTGGAATACAACACTTGGTTGGCTCCAGTCAAAAGAAAGAGTAGAGTTTGACTGTTTCTCTGAAGAACCCTCTGAAGAAGATCCAAAGCCATTAATGAGTGACTGTGACCAATCAATAGCAGAAGACTTATCCTCCCTTGCATCCAGTTTGAATGGAGAAGTAGGAGAACAGTCTTTACTAGTATTCAGAAAACTAGATGTTCTACAAAAAGGTTTTGTTTTCTTGATGACTTTTGGTATCTTTGATAATACTTCCAAAGCCAACATAGGGCAGCCAGCTTTTAAATGAGCACAGGCCGTAGTAAAAAATAATCTTCTTTCACTTAGATTAATTGTTCCTGCCAGTCCACTTTTTCCTGTTAAACTCACATGTGTGGAAAATGCATCAGATGATCCAAAATGACGTCTCAGCAGAAGAGGATGTGTTCTTAGATAATTGTAGAAATTAAAAACTGCAGGATTACAGGCTGACATCATGACTTGATCTGAAAGGAAATTCATTTTATGAACCAAGGAGAATTCTTCAAGGGTTATATTACAGTCCTTTTTCTCTACTATGGCACCTTCATCTACCTATTCCTCTGACATAATTTTATTGACAGACCACAATAATACATAGCACTGAACAGACAAAAACACATTTGTAATCAAGGTATTCTAAGAGTATGAAAACAAAGGTTATACAATCTAAGATCATTTAAAACATCCACTTATACACAGTCCTTTTTCTCTTACTTTCCTGGACACTCCTGCCCAGTCTGCTTTGCTACTCCTCAACTTCTTTACCTTTGAATACAGAGTATCTCAGAATTCAATGCTTGATTTTTTTCTGACACTCATTGTATGAACTCACACAGTTCCAATGCTTTTAAATACTATATATATGCTAATAACTTGCGTATCTCTATCACCTGTCCCAAGTTCATCCTGAAAGTCTAGAATACTATGGATATCCAAAGGCCTACAGTACATTTACATTTACATGTACTACATACTCTTGCCTCATGCCCTTTTTATTTAGTGAGCCTATGGCCTAAACCACTCTTTACCCAGATACCTACAGGTGACTACTCACTCATTTCAGTTAGGTCTCTGCTCAAAGGTGACCTTATCAGAGAAGTTTTCTTTATCTAAAGCAACACTCCCTCAAATCTGCTCCCAGCCTTCCCCACATCATTTATCTATTTGCTCAAGCTAAAAACCCAGGAATTATCCTTGATTCTTAATCCCTCACACTTCATATCCAATCCTGTTCCATCTAGGCAACCTTAGCACTATATTCCAAATCCAACCACTTCTCTCTGCCTCCCTCCTATCAACCAGGCACAAGCCACTATTATCCTTTTCGTTTTTCTTCTAAAATACAGGCTAATTTGGCTCTAAAGGATGTGGTCATGTATTAATCCCAAATCAAAATAAATGTTGACATGAATATGTGTAGGTATAAAAAACAGTGACTAAAAAGGCCTTTTATTTCTCCCCCTTCATTAGATAGAGACTTGTTTGGAAATCTACATACAACTCAGACGGCTAGGAGACTAGAACAACTGAGTACATGGCTTTCATATAAAAAGACATATGATAGTTCCTAATTAAATGAGGCTATACCAAAAGCTACAAAGTAGAACCTATTCCAATTAGTACTCCAAATGATATGACACCTACTATACTAGCTATCAGGCAATTTGGTTCTACCTATGGAAAAATATTTGAAAAGCATATCCCATTATTTTATATAAACTTATATAAAATTCCATTTTATACTAACCTCTAGAAAAGCTTTAACAGAATGAATTTCTAAAACAAAAAACAGAAGTAGACTCAAAAGAGAACATTAAAAAAGTTCTCTACCTTAGCATCTCATGCTCAAGTCAAGAATTTAATTAAGTGATTTTTAATCACACCACATATATCAACTTTCTTTTTAACAAATACATTTTTTTTTCCCTGAAGCTGGAAACGGGGAGGTAGTCAGACAGACTCCCGCATGCGCCTGACCGGGATCCACCAGGCACGCCCACCAGGAGGTGATGCTCTGCCCATCCGGGGCGTCGCTCTGTTGCGACCAGAGCCACTCTAGCGCCTGAGGCAGAGGCCATGGAGCCATCCCCAGCGCCTGGGCCATCTTTGCTCCAATGGAGCCTCGGCTGCGGGAGGGGAAGAGAGAGACAGAGAGGAAGGAGAGGGGGAGGGGTGGAGAAGCAGATGGGCGCCTCTCCTGTGTGCCCTGGCCGGGAATCGAACCCGGGACTTCTGCATACCAGGCCGATGCTCTACCACTGAGCCAACCGGCCAGGACCAACAAATATATTTTTTACTACAAAAATTGTAAAACTGCCTGACCAGGCGGTGGTGCAGTGGATAAAGTGTTGGACTGGGACGTGAAGGACCCAGGTTCGAAACCCCGAGGCCACCAGTTTGATCGTGGGCTCATCTGGTTTGAGTAAGGCTCACCACCTTGAGCCCAAGGTCGCTGGCTTGAGCAAGGGGTCACTCGGTCTGCTGTAGCCCCCTAGTCAAGGCACATATGAGAAAGCAATCAATAAGAAACTAAGTTGCCGCAACAAAGAATTGATGCTTCTTATCTCTCTTCCTTCCAGTCTGTCTGTCCCTCTCTCTGTCTCTCTCTGTCTGTCACAAACACACACACACAAAACCTAAATATTGTAAAAACTGATTAATGTGCTTCCACCTACAATAAACTGAATTTATACCAGTATTTTCTTCAAAACATTTATATTCAAATGTTTATATATTTATGTTAAATATATTGATTTTATAAAAACAGAAAATCCCAAATCCTTGATTTTCAAAAATCTTATTTTTCTGGAAAACAAAATAAAAGTGTCATTACTCTGTGTCCCCAACCAAACCATAAAGTTTTAGACCATACCTTCACTTGCTTTGTATTATCCTTACTACCCAACAGTGTGTCTGTACCCAGCAAACACTAATAAAACTCATTAACATCTTAAAAACGCAGCTTACCATCATCCTCTCTGATAGGTTGCTTTATTAATGTTTCCAAAGCACTACTGTAATCTTCCAAAATCCAATAGGCCATACTCCGAAGAAAAGGATCATAATGCATACTGATATTCAATGTATCGAGTTCACTGACAGGAGAAACAATTCCCAAAATTTTTTTACGTAAAATAGTCTTATATGTTGCAGATTTATCAAATTCAGACTCATAGAGTCTTGCTATTACAAGAGCCAACTGAATGTCGTTCAGTTTCTCAAGACATACCTTCAAAAAGAAAAAGAAATGTTTACAAATAAGCAGGAATATCTTCCTTTTTAAAAATTTTTTTATCTATTGATTTGAGAGAAAGAGACATTGATTTGTTGTTCCACTTAGCAGTGCATTCATTGGTTGCTTCTTGTATGTGCCCGGATGGAAGATCAAACCCGCAACTTTGACATATCAGGGCGATGCTCTAACTGAGCTACCTGGTCAAGGTAGCTTTTATTTAAGATAAATTCAACGGACTCACTAATAACTAGATGAACACAATGTTTTACTACTATTAGAAAATAGTCAACAAGGATGATTTAAAAAACCCAAAACATACTGCTTGCTTTTAGCACGTCTACTTGATAGCATTTATGTTAATAACTTATAAATCTACCTGCCAGTACAAAATATGTTTGCAAAAAGAATTGGCCTAATGAGGATATACTGAATCATTATTAATAGCATCAATTCAAATGACATATTTGTTTTATTCTTGGAAGTTTTACTCTTCCCATCCACCTTAGCAGAATAGCGTTTCCAAATTTAAAAAGTTGTTTGCTTGTATAAAACTCTGAGCAAAAGGGCAATTTAAGATAGACATGTTGCATCTTAAAAGCTCATAATTTTTTAAGGTTCACTGAGAAATAATCTGTTAAAATTTGCTAACGTTTATCAAACAAGACAGAGCAAAATAAATATAGATTCAAATATATGTTTAAATTGATAGGACAAACTTTTTTTTTTCTTTTTTTTCTTTATTCATTTTTAGAGAGGAGAGAGAGAGGGAGAGAGAGAGACAGAGAGAGAGAAGGGGGGAGGAGCTGGAAGCATCAACTCCCATATGTGCCTTGACCAGGCAAGCCCAGGGTTTCGAACCGGCGACCTCAGCATTTCCAGGTCGACGCGTTATCCACTGCGCCACCACAGGTCAGGCAGGACAAACTTTTTAAAATACTGAATACTCTAGAGTCAAATAAATTACCTATCTCTAGCAACCAACAAGACCTGATTAATCTTAATTCTGTGTAAATAGTATCATTCAAGTTATACGCAAAATTTTAAGTCATTATTAAATTTTATCAATTATTTTAGTCTTGTGTTATTTCCACCAGATTTAAGTTAAAATTAAAAAATGAAAATTTAAGACCTGAATAAGAGGACGACAGTGCTATTTTTAAAAAGGTTTCATTCATTACCTCAACTGCATCTCTCAGGCAACCAGCTAAAAGAAAAAATGCTGCAGAATGTTCAAATCTCTGTTTGCCTAACAAAGAAAATGCATTCTTTAAAGCTGCTTTACGCCACCTCTCCTCTTCAAAATTGTGTCCAAAAAACTGTGTCATCTTGGTATCTTTTTGGGATCTATAAGAAAGAAAACAGTATGAAAATTTTGAATGATAATGTTTCTATATCAGAAACGATTTTATGAAGTCAGCCACTTAAAAGTTTGTAAGACTCAAAGGAAACATTTGACAGTTCAAAAGTTACTACATATCTTCTTTTCTGAGCAAAGAATATTTATGATATACATTTAGTTTCTCATGTATATCTGAGATTATTTAAAAAATTCTTACAAAGCCCTGGCAAGTTGGCTCAGTGAGTAGAAGAGCATCAGCCTGGCATGTGGATGTCCTGGGTTCAAATCCTGGTCAGGGCACACAGGAGAAATGACCATCTACTTCTTCAACCCTTCTCCACCCTTCTCTCTCTCTCTCCTACTCTCTCTCTCTCCCCCCCCCCCTTTCCCATATCCATGGCTTGATTGGCTGGAGTTGCCCTCCCCCCCCCAAGATAGCTCCATGGCCTCTATCATAGGCACTAAAAATAGCTTGGCTGCAGAGCAACAGAGATGGGCAGAGTATAGCCCTATTGGGGCCTTGCCAGGTGGATTCAGACAGGACGCATGTGGGATTCTATCTCTCTGCCTTCCCTGCTCTAATTAAAAAAAAAAAAAAACTTTCAAAAAACTATAAAAATTGCATTAGCAGCACTATGAAAAATTATTTTTGAATCCATGTGAAATGTATAATTTATATTAACTTTTGTGTGACTTCACCATTTACATCTCATTAATCACCTTAACCTCCACTGGAACCTAAGGATAACACTTTGATGATCAAACTCTAAAGAATCTGTACTGATTGAAAAGAATCCTAAGAGATCTAGTCTCTTGTAAAACTGGCTAGTACCATGATTTTTCTCCAAAGGCTGCTGTTCATATGGATTTATCTGGAACAAAACCCAAAACAAATGGTAATCATGTTCACCAAGTCTTGCTGAGGACAAACGAGAAAGAAAAAAATCCTAAATGACTCAAGTTCAATTATGGGATCTGGGCCCACGGGCAGAGGGCAGTTTAGGAGGACAGCTTGGCGCATGAGCTTTTATAGGGCACAGGGTAGATGCCTGTTCCAGACTCCACCAATTATCTTCCACGCTCCAGATGCAAATATCTGGTTTAGTTCTTTGTTCTGTAGGAGTGTCACAAGAAATTCTTAAAAATAAGCAAAAAAACCCACAAAATCTTTTCTGGACTGATAAAACCTAAGAACAAACTATTGATAAAATAGCCTCATCAAAATCTTCTGTTCTGGATAACACCTGGGCTTCTTCCCTATGAAATCTCTCCTTAAATACAAAAATAACGGCCCTGGCCGGTTGGCTCAGTGGTAGAGCGTCGGCCTGGCGTGCGGAAGTCCCGGGTTCGATTCCTGGCCAGGGCACACAGGAAAAGCGCCCATCTGCTTCTCCACCCCTCCCCCTCTCCTTCCTCTCTGTCTCTCTCTTCCCCTCCCGCAGCGAGGCTCAATTGGAGCAAAGATGGCCCGGGCGCTGGGGATGGCTCCTTGGCCTCTGCCCCAGGCGTTAGAGTGGCTCTGGTCGCAACAGAGCGATGCCCGGAGGGGCAGAGCATCGTCCCCTGGTGGGCAGAGCGTCGCCCCCTGGTGGGCGTGCCGGGTGGATCCCGGTCGGGCGCATGCGGGAGTCTGTCTGACTGTCTCTCCCCATTTCCAGCTTCAGAAGAATACAAAAAACAAAACAAAACAAAACAAAAAAACAAAAATAACAGAGAATCTACATGAATCACACTAACCAGAAAAACAAATCTTTACTTCATACATTTACTCCTTATGAAAAACTTTTCATTTTGAAGTACAGTTTTCTCACCTACCTATATAATCCCCAAATCACAGCCTTCTTTTTCATTGCAAGGTAAAAAATGGCAGCATCTAAAGGGTCGTTCTTTCTATAAAAGGATGCCTTGGCTACCTATAATTAGAAAATATAGGTCAAAATTTCACAGAAACCATTTTTAAGTGAACAAATATATAGTTTTCCTCATATATAAAACTGGCACACATTATCTGTATAAATTTTCAATAACATTAAAAATATGTATATAAATGCATGCACCTGTATATTACAAATATGTATATTTAACAATTACAAAAATATACTGCTCACAAAAATTAGGGGATGTTTTATCGCTTCATATTCATTTTGAGATATCCCCTAGTTTTTTTGAGTAGGATAATTTATAGTGGTGGTCTCCAAGGAGACAGAGAGGTGAGAATAGGACTTTATTTTTCATTACAAGCTCTTCTGTACCATTTTATTTTTTCTAAACATGTATACACATTATTTTGTAAAATTCAGACATATAATATTAAATAAATGCATCAACTAGCAATTTAAGAATTAGAATATAAAGTTTAAAATATAGTAACATATTTTCAAATATAAAGACTATTTAAAATGATTTTACTGCCTCAAATTAAAAGGATAAAAGGAGAGAAAATATGAAATGTCACTGAAAGAAACATCCTAAATACATATTTTTGACACTAACATAACATACGTACTTACCTTTTCTACACATTTGCGTAAGACGCGGGTATTCCGAACCCACCATCCCACACCCATGGCTCTCAGTTCGGACCAAGTGGGATTGTCTTTCTGCATTGTTGGCAACGTGTTCAGCAGTTCTTCTTCTGCTACTGAATGAAATGCCCAGGCAAAATGACTAGTAGACAGGCCTGAAGAAATATAAAAAATAATGATTATCAGAAATGTTTGCTCCATATTTGCAATAAAAATGTCTAAACTTCATGAGACTCAGAAAGTTACAATTAACTGCTTAAGGCTGGAGGAAATATGGGTTATTTGCTTGCTTCTCTAAAAATTTCTTTCACTTCAATATTTTTTACAATGAGCATATATTTTCTATAATTAAAATGTATATTCTTAAAAAGATTAAAAAAATGCTATGGCAAATGCCACTGTGCTGGGTAGTTTTGTTCTCTAGCTATTATGCATGACTTTTTCTTAGAAAACGAGAAACAAGGTATTATTCTATAATGGTATGACTCTTCTTTAAAGCTGATTCTCATCTTCCTTTGGCCAATATTTGTACTGAAGATTTAGTTCTATGAATTAAAAAAAAAAAAACACCAACTAGATTTAATAGCTTGGTGAGAACTTAAGACTATAATGATTCATATCAAAATTTTTTCATACTATTTTAATTTGCTTTTTCTTTTCTATTATTATACATTGTTCATAAATTTATTTTTATTAGCAATTCAATATCCTACCACATTAAAATATCATTGTTTTCACAATAACTTATTCCCCCTATTTGGGACATTTGACTTATATCTAGATTTTTAAAAATAAGTAGTACAGATATAAAAAGTAGCTTTAGCCTGACCAGTGGTAGTTCAGTGGATAGAGCATCAACCTGGGACACTGGGGTCCCAGGTTTGAAACCCTGAGGTTGCCAGCTTGAGTATGGGCTCATCCCACTTGAGCGCAGGCTTGCCAACTTGAGCGTGGGATCATCGACATGATCCCATGGTGGTTGACTTAGCCCAAAGGTCACTGGCTTGAAGCCCAAGGTGGCTGGATTAAGCAAGGGGTCACTGGCTCAGCTACAGCCCCAGGTCAAGGCACATATGAAAAGCAATGAACTAAAGTGATACACAAGCCTGAGTTGATACTTGTCATTTCTTTCCCCTCCTGTCTCCAAAAAAAGGAGTTTTTTTTTAAAAAACTTTCTTTTCATCCGTAAGGTAGGATTAACAGATATATTCCCATTTTGCTTTTTAGAAAGGTTACTCATAGCGTGCGGAGGACCCGGGTTCGATTCCCGGCCAGGGCACACAGGAGAAGCGCCCATTTGCTTCTCCACCCCTCCGCCGCGCTTTCCTCTCTGTCTCTCTCTTCCCCTCCCGCAGCCAAGGCTCCATTGGAGCAAAGTTAGCCCGGGCGCTGGGGATGGCTCTGTGGCCTCTGCCTCAGGTGCTAGAGTGGCTCTGGTCGCAATATGGCGACGCCCAGGATGGGCAGAGCATCGCCCCCTGGTGGGCAGAGCATCGCCCCTGGTGGGCGTGCCGGGTGGATCCCGGTCGGGCGCATGCGGGAGTCTGTCTGACTGTCTCTCCCTGTTTCCAGCTTCAGAAAAAAAGAAAAAGAAAAAAAAAAAAAAAAAAAAAAAAAAAAGAAAGGTTACTCAGTTTTCAGTACTATAACCAATGTTCAAGTACCTTTTTACCCATTATTAACTTTACATTGGATTTTTTTCTTTTACTTTGGATAGTAGAGTAAATTGTCACCTTATTATTATTTTTAATTCAGTTTCCTTAATTAGTAAAACACAGAATTTATCCTAGCATTTCTTACTCTTTGTAATTTTTTTTGTCATTTATATTGGCCATTTATCTGCCCATAAAAGGATACTGATCTTTCATATTTTTATGAGCTCCTTATATATTACAGATAACAAACTTTATTTTATATTTAAAAAAACCCTGAAGATTCTAGAATTAGAATGTATATATTAAATTCCAGCTCCATCCCTAACTGTGTAACTTTGGACAAGTTTCTTAGTCTCTTGTTTCATCAATTTTCTCATTTATAAAGTGTGAATAATCACAGAACCTACCTTATTATATTGTTGTGAGGATTAAAAAGAAATAATATTGTTAAAGCATTTAGAACAATACGGAGTCCCGGGTTCGATCCCCGGCCAGGGCACACAGGAGAAGCACCCATCTGCTTCTCCACCCCTCCCCCTCTCCTTCCTCTCCGTCTCTCTCTTCCCCTCCCGCAGCCAAGGCTCCATTAGAGCAAAGATGGCCCGGGCACTGAGGATGGCTCTGTGGCCTCTGCCTCTGGCGCTAGAATGGCTCTGGTTGCAACAAGGCGACGCCCAGATGGGCAGAGCATCGCCCCCTGGTGGGTGTGCCGGGTAGATCCCGGTTGGGCACATGCGGGAGTCTGTCTGACTGCCTCCAGGTTTCCAACTTCAGAAAAATATGAAAAAAAAAAAATAATAATAATAATAAACCTGTAGAACCAATACTGCTGGAAGCAAGCTCTACTCTTGTACTTCCAGGGCAATGAGCCATTAAATATACTGTTTTATTTAAGTTACCTGAAACTTAAGTATTTCTGTTACTTTAAAAGTCCTGATTAACAGTATCTAACAGTAAGTGAAATGTTATTAAACTATATCTAAAATACACATTAATGTTAACAGTAGTTTTGGGAGTACTCATTTTTTGTAAAAATTAAAAATTGAATATGTATCATTTTCTGTAACAAAAATGTTATTCAAATTTTGAAGAAAGATTTGAATTTAGATAAATGTCAAAAGAGAGAAAAAAGAAAATGTAAAAAGAAAATTAAAGAGAATAGCCTGACCAGGCAGTGGGTGGCGCAGTGGATAGAGCATTGAACTGGGATGCGGAGGACCCAGGTTTGAAACCCCAAGGTTGCTGGCTTTAGCACAGGCCCACCAGCTTGGGCGAGGGGTTGCTGGTTTCAGCGTGGGATCACAGACATGACCCCTATGGTTGCTGGCTTGAAGCCCAAAGGTCACTGGCTTGAAGCCCAAGGTAGCCGGCTGGAGCAAGGGGTCACTTGCTCTGCTGTAGCCCTTTGGTCAAAGCACATATGAGAAAACAATCAATGAACAACTAAGGAGCTGTGACGAAGAATTGATGCTTCTCATCTTTCTCCCTTCCTGTGTGTCTATCCCTATCTGTCCCTCTCTCTGACTCTCTCTCTGTCTCTGTGGGAAAAAAAAATTAAAGAGAATAAAGTGACACTAATTGGGATTTAATGTATGATGCCCTTGAAATATAACACAGAATATCCAATTGACCAATTGCTACATATTTCTTTATTCATTAACTCCTTCCATCTACCCCAAATATTCCACTATCTTTTTAAGTACAAGTGAACATTTCTAAAAATAAATTAAGAAAACTTAGAATGTGTTAAATTTGTCATCATTATCATATCTGAGCTAAAGCAAACTTAAAAATTCTTAAACCTTTCTTCTTCTCTTATAGCCTTATATCCTTTTAAAATATTACTACCAAAATTACCTTGGTGAAGAAGTTGAGCTCGATAAGCTGGGAGAGAAGTTGTAAGAAAAGTATGAAGTCGAACAGCCAAAAGAAATTTTAATCCACATTCATCAAGAGTTTCTCCACCTATAAAAAAAGAAGAAGAAAGTACTTAGTCATTTTTATTTGTAGAACAATATTTCATCAGCAAAACACAAGTAAATGCTAATTCCGGCAAGCAGTGTATGTATGACACAGCAACAAACAGAGACAAAACATTCTGAAACTGAAAATGTTATTGGTCTAAAATATTTCTAATATTTCTTTTTTCTCTATTCTTATACATTACAAAAAGTAGTTGTTAAATATTTTGAAAAATAATAGAGAATAAATCGACTCAGGGTCTGTGATATTTTTGTAATTGGACCTCCTCTGTCTGAATCTTTCTTCAATTAATGTGACTAAATTTTAAAATAGTTTAACTTTCTTTGTGGTATATGTTATAGAAGTTTCCATATTATTCAAGTCACATACCCATCCCAATAATCTGCTGCTAACACTGAAAGAAATAGCTACACTGTGGGAAGGCCCGATTTTTACTTGAACAATTAAAAACATAAAATGCCTATAATATAGTTACATCAAAAATTATATCTACAAGTAATACTTCTTAAAGTAAAAGTGTCACAATTCATGACCAACTTTTAAATTAAATTTTAATTATTATTTTCTTAAATTTACCCCATATTTTTGTTTCAAGTACAATTCAAAGGTATAGCAGACTACTGATCTCTATCTGGCGCACCTGGTTTGACTTGTTATTTGAGATTTGAAGGAAATTCTACATTCAAGTTTGTTCATAACTCAGAAGATTAAGAAGAAAATCTGTTCTCTAGGCAAGGAAAAGAGCTAATTTTATTATGCTTATTTTTGTTATTCTAAGTAGGAGTATATATTAATGCTAATTTTTATAAGAAACCTCAATATTATAAAAACCAAGTACTAGTAATGAAAACATGAGAAAAATAAAGCATAAAGCACATTATTAGGTATCTAAAGTAATTGTTTAATAAGAATGTAACTTTTGTTAACCTCAAAGATTCAGGTGAATCTTTAATATCATTAAGCAATTAGGTAAAAATTTACAATGACTGGCACAATGAATTTTTGTATAATTTCTATTTCAAATTCTATTTCAGAATACTATGATTTAAGTTAAAACTAATGTGTATCAGCAATTATGATGAAAACCCTTCATAAGCATCACTTTTATAAAAATCATTATAGATTTTCTATGAAAATAAGTTAAAATATCATTGGTTTTTTCTCTGATCCTGTACCCAACTTAGTTTTACCTTGGCTTCTGTCTCTGCTTTCTCTAATATCAGTGCTGGTAGTTGCAATTGTATCTGCTAAGGCCATCAAAGACATCTGCTCCATCCTGCTGAGTCCTGGTAAACTAGAATGAAGTGGCCAGAAAGAACCTGAGCATGCTCAGGACCAAAGTAAGTTGGACTATACTGTGAAAGGTCAATAACTCTGGGCTTTGCATTTTCTTCATCAGTCTCTAAAACATTACTATCTGTTATTAAAGTTGAGGTCTGAAAAAGCTCATCATAACTTTCTTTTGATAACTGATTTGAGTTATTTAAGGTACTCTGATTACTAGATTTCTCCAAAGATGAGTAATAGCTATCATCATCTGCCGCAAGTAAGGCATATAAAGGAAGTGGAGGCACAGAATCTATTTCTGTGTAATCTGTATTTTCACTCTTGTTGAATGCCTGCGGGTCTCTGGTGGTGCTGCCACTGGCACTGATGGTGAGAGACCGAAGGCGGCGCTCATGATTGCATTCAACTTCATTCAGAGCCACAACTTCTCCAGCAATGCACTTGACAAGATGTGACAAGATGGCCTTTGCTCTTCGAACTGTGCCAAGATCCATGAGTTCCAAAAGCTGCAACGGATGGTACTGAGGTAAAGTCGGGGAAAGAACATGAGCTGTTTCAAAGAGACCCGAATCTTCCATGTCCACAAAAGGATCAAATGCAGTTTTCTTTCCACAGATTTTCTGCGCAAGACTGGTCATGGATCGAGTCAGAGGTTTCTTTGGAGGATGTAATCCAGAACTTGATGAGTTACTCTGTTTTATTAAACTTATTACCGATGGAGTGTTCCCGTTGCACGAATCTGTTATAACAGGTTCTTGCTTAGAAGATGGCTGCCACTGGGAATAGACGTGCATCTCACAATCCATTCCTACCACCAGGATGCCATCCCGGACCCATGATAAAGAAACAGGAAAAGGTGGGAAGCCTTCTACGGAAGAAACCAAATCCACACTTCGTAATAGTACAAATTTAGAAAGAGGCACAACTTTAGTACTCTCCCAGAGAGGAAATGCCAAGTTTTCCTTACCAGTCTGTTCTGGTACCTTGCCAGCCAGGGGTCCATACATAAAAAGTTTTGATCCAATTCCGACAGTCAAGATATGAGATCCATCTTCTCTAGACATCCAATCTACGTGAACTAAATGCTTTATGTTTGATGTTATACTCTCTTTACTGGATAAATATACCTCTTGTTTATTATAAGCCACTAAATTGCTATCAATACTAATGCCAGAATCCAACACTGTGTTTAACTCATCTAAATAAATTGTCTGTTCAAGGACCCAACCTGAACCTCCTGTAGATTCACATTCAAAAATACTTACATGCATCACAAAATCCTGGGAAGATCTATTAGATGCAGGCTGCTTATATGCTACTGCTAAACGATTAGTGTGTGCACAGCTAACTTCCACAGGCCTACCAGGTACAGTTATACTACTATTGCTCTGAAGTCCATCTTCAATAAGTAATGGCCATTCCTCCCAAATGTATAGAAGATCCATTTTTCCATCAGTTGATGTGGTAGATTCTCCATCTGTTACTCTCCACCTCCAGAATCTTATTTTATCATCTGAGCATGAAGTTACCAATAAATAAGGAGCACTGCATATGGGATATATGGAAGAAGAACTGAGATGACCTAAAATAAAAATACCATTAACAAAATGTCAAATTTGGTTAAATATTTCTATTTTGTGTACTAAAGGTACTCGTCTTTTGTATGAACTACTGTTAACAACATAATATTCTATATTTAGTTTAAGGGTCAATAGATGAGGAAAAAGCTTTTAATGACATCCAAAGGTATATAAAAAGGGCATTATTATAAAAATCTAGAACTCTGAGAGAATTTAGTTCAATTCCTGCATTTTACAAGTAAAGACCCTTGACTAAATGTGGTAGGTATCTAATGCCTAAATCAGACAGACTACGGCAGAATTAGAACCTGCATTCCAGTCCTGCTTTTTGACTCAACATTCTTTCTACACTTCTTTGCTACTTTTACATATTGTAAATCTAATTTCAGAGATATCAACACAGTTTTAAAAACTTGTCAACATTCATTGGTTCCTTCTTTTTAATATTTTTCAATACAATTTTGTGAATGGGCCGTGCTTAGCTAAATACTAAATGGGCCCTCAATGATTAAGGACTATTTGATACAACTGATGCTAAGAAGATTCTTAAGTGGGAAATAATGTTTTCTTGAGATTCATGTAAGCAAATACTCTTAATTTCCTAAACATTTTTCTTAAAGGTCCAGATAGTAATAACCAATTTGGGCTTTGCTAGCCATAAGGTTTTCTTTGCAACTACTCAATTCTGCCATTGTAGAACAAGTGGCCACACACAAAGGTAAACAAGGTGTGGCTATGTTCCACTCAAACTTATTTACAAAACAGGTAGGTGGCACATAGTTTGCCAACCCCTGTCCTAAGCTATTCAAAATAAACTACTAATTATGTAGAATATAAATGCTAGATAGAACACAGTTACTTTTATTTTTTAATGTTTATTTTATTGCAAGGAAAGTTAACATTTGAAAAAGAATGACTCTTGCATTGACACACTTTAAGAACTATTATCTTTAGCCAGACGGTATGATCTTCACTACTGAATTCTAATTAAAATAACTTATTTTATTGATTTGAGAGAGAGAGGAAAGGAGAGAGACAGATATGACAGGAACACTGATCTGTTCCTGACCGGGACTCACACTGACAACCTCAGTGCTTCAGCATGATGCTCCAGCCAACCGAGCTCTCCAGGCACGGCTAGAACACATATTTTAAAAGCCCATTTCAACATAATTGTAATATGTTTTTTAAAAAACTCCTCAAGGAATATAGTAATATTGCAAGAGGACACAATTAACACTGTCCATTTCTCTGCACTGTACAGAGAATAAAGAGCTAACCCTTCCTAATAGTTTTAACTAAAAAAATCCTTAAGACTAGGAAAAGACTTTTATAGTAGTCTTGCTCATCTCTAGTTGGTGTTCTGTGGTTTAAATTATCAGAGATCAAATGAAATCTGAAAATATTAAATTGAAAATTCTACAAATAAACAATTACTAAGTTTTAAATTACACACCATTCTGAGTAACATAACGAAACCTCATGCTGACCAGCTCAACTCTGCCTAGAACAAGAAGCATCCCTTTGACCACTTACACTGTATATCCTACCAGGCTGTTAGTGATTTAGTAGCCATCCCGGTTGTCAGATCAACTGTTGCAGTATTGCAGTACTTGTGTTCAAGTAACCCTTATTTTACTTAATGACCCCAAAGCACAAGAGTAGTAATGTTGGCAATTAGGATAATCCAAAGAGAAGCCATCAAGTGCTTCCTTTCTGTGAAAAGGTATGTATATACAGGAACAAACAATGTAGGATTCAGTACTATCCTTGGTTTAATGCATCTGCTAGGAGATTTGAAACTTACCCTTGAGGCTAAGGGGAGACTACTGTAGCATATGGTACCGTTTTGCCAAACAAAACAAACTTCTTTTTTCTTCCTAGAACTTCTTTTCTTCTTCCAAACTCAACTGGAGTCAGACTTAAGTAAGAGGACTGCTTTTAGAAATACCTTCAGTTTCTCTTATACTTTCCCTATTATTTTAATTGGAATTCAGTAGTGAAGATCATACTGTCTGGCTAAAGATATAATAGCTCTTAAAAGTGTGGCAAGAGTCATCCTTTTTCAAATTTTAACTTTCCTTGCACTAATACCTCTTTTTTTAAAATACACAAATAACTAGAATGCAAATGTTATCAGAACACTTTTAATATCCTGCCTGTTAACTTCAGTGATTTGAAAAGATTAAGTACCTGATAACATGGCAACTGAAAAGCATTCAAAGTAATCAGTCAAAATAAAAAAAAATAAGAGAGTAGTAGAAAAGACCAAACCCATACTTTGACTATGAAAATGAAAGAACTGAGTGATAAGATGGGGATTTTTTTGCCTTGGTTTTCTTGCTATAGTGGTTCTTTATCTTTTGTGTTCATTAGAATCACCTGGAAGGCTTATTAAACAGACCCCAGAGTTTGTGACTCAGTAAGTCTAGGGTACAGCCCAAGAATTTTTATTTCTAACAATTTCCCAGGTAATGCTGATGCTGCTATTCTGGATACCACATTCTAAGAACCACTGCCTTAAGAAAAAAAGAAAAAGAAATATATATATAGTATATATATCAGGAACCACACTCACAATCTTTCACAGCACACAGCTCCAGGCAGCACTACCATAATTATCAAAGTTGGCAAATAAGGTGCAACCATGTTATTATCTCCACTCTAGAAACTTTCATTTTGTCTTCACAAAAGGACAATAAATTTGTTTTTAAAATCAATATCTAAGATTACAACTGGCTAACAAATGTCGAAGTAATCTGAAAACAATGAGAAATTTAAGTGTTCAATTTAGGGTACTTGAAGATACTAATTTCTGTTTCTACATGGATTTAAAAAGACGTAGTTGTACCTCTTTTTAAATACCTAAACACTTATAGATTACAAAATTTGATTAGTCTTTTTTCACAAAATATACTAACCTGCTGATGGCTTAACACTTATTATCTCAACTCCTTCTGGCAAATGCAACTCTTGGCTATACACCATTTCTGAAGACAGAGTCAACTTGCTGGTACTCTGGAGATTTGCTCTGCAAGCCTGATACTTCTGTAGAAAAGGAGCTAGGATCCTCTCTGGCGAAGAAGAATAATGTTCTTCTGGCTGCCAAACTGTTTCGGATATTTTTGTATCTACTCTTTCATCTATAAAACATAAGAAAAGAACCAACATCAGGGATTGTGGGGGGAACCCTATAAATATTAAATTGCTGTATTTCATAATCTAAAACTGCCTAATAAAAGATTTAGAAAGTAAACATTAATATGCCACTTTATAACAAAAAAATCAGAAAATCATTTTGCTTTTAAAATTAACTGAATAAACTATTATCATCACTCAATAAGAATAACTTTAAAAATACACACTGAACTGCCTGATATAATTTTCTATATTATATATTATACTATATTAATTATATTATATAATTTGTTAAGTTAAGCCTACCTAAAGTTAAAAAACAAAAAAGACTCACCCAATGAGACAGGAGTGGACTTTAAATGTAAATTCCACATATGTAACAATGAATGGTTGTCTTGGGTACACTCTATTACAATTAGGTAGAATTTTTCAGAAAATTCATTAGGTGAGCTGCCTGTTGGTATTAACGATATTTTTCACTATCAACAAGGATTAATGAGACAACTTATTAAATATACTAAGTTAAAATAACTTGAAATTTTTAAAAAATCAAAATTCTTATCTCTAGTTCTAAATAGAATTACAGAATGGAATCAACTTTATCACATGAGTTTTTATTAACTTAAAATTTTAACAAGTATGCTATGCTTAAATTTCATTTTTCAAATCGACAAGCTT
The DNA here is from genome assembly GCF_036850995.1 of Saccopteryx leptura. NCBI lineage: Eukaryota > Metazoa > Chordata > Mammalia > Chiroptera > Emballonuridae > Saccopteryx > Saccopteryx leptura. Next base: position 177,198,690 of record NC_089506.1, on the reverse strand, counting down.
AAAAAAATCACATATTACAGCCATCAGTAATACAATGTTCACATAGATCATATTAAGTAGGAATTTTCTGAACAGATAAAAACTATGTGATAGGCACTTTAAGTGAACATATGATGACAAAAATAGTGTTGCCAAATATATTTTGAAATAATGAAATGACTTATTAACAATGTATATCTAAGAACCAATATAAAAGTATTCATCATCCAACAAGTAATTTAGGAAAATCTTTCTTAGTCTAAACCGCATAATTTAAGCAGCACATAAGTTGCTCAAAATAAACTAAAAAATCCATCTATCTAAATTATATATATAATAAAATATATCATAAAATCAGTAGTTCATTATAACCTGGGGAAAAAATTTTTTAAACTCTAGATTTAATCCAAGCTTTTCTTATATTCATTACATACAAAATTACAAAAAGAAAATTACACTATAGAAACTATATAAATCATAGAACATATAAAAAATCAGCAACTATATTAGAGTGCATTTTATCCTTTTAAATTTTCATAGAAAAAAGTTTCAAAGGAACACCAGGAAAGAAAGATAATCATAAATATATTAAGAGACTAATAAAAAGGCAACTGCAGTAATGTGTTCTGGGTGAGTTAAACATTTAGATTACAAGACTTAAGAGAAAGGGAAGGGTAAGGAATTATAACAAAAGGGAAAAAATAGATCTAATTCTGATAATTTTACTAACAAGAAAGAATGCCCAATAATAAAAGCTTCTGTAAAATATTTCTTCTATTATGGACATTAAATGAAAATAAGATGAAAAACCTAACTCCTTGGGTATATTCTGGAAAATTCTAATAATAAAAATAGTAGTTTTGGGGTAAAAGTAAGAACTCTCTGAATATTTTAACAAAAACTAGAAAAAATACTTAGTTTTAAAGAGGAAAAAAGTTAAAAATTAAAGAATCATAAAAAAGAAAATGGTAGAACAGATGAGGATCATAGCAAAACTCAACCTTAAGCATAGGAGAGTAATTTCTTTAAAAAGTCTTACAAAAAGAGTTGAATTGTTAACAATACAAATATTTTATTAATATTTAAGTATAATAAAGGAAAAATAACGAACATTTATTGATATAAATAACCCTTTATCCTGTGTTGACATCTTTATTTCCCATTTTTTATCATCCTTCCATCATTATATTCAGAAGTTATAAAAACACTGTGTTTTTGCACAGTTCATGAATTCTCAGGGAAAATGATAGCAGACTAACTGAAAGCAGTGGCAAGAAATTAGACATTAGATATAAAAGTGCAGAACTCAAAGAAGTACTTCTTGGCCTTGGCCGGTTGGTAGAGCGTCGGCCTGGCGTGCAGGAGTCCCAGGTTTGATTCCCGGCCAGGGCACACAGGAGAAGCGCCCATCTGCTTCTCCACCCCTCCTCCTCTCCTTCCTTTCTGTCTCTCTTCCCCTCCCACAGCCAAGGCTCCAATGGAGCAAAGTTTGCCCCGGGCACTGAGGATGGCTCTGTGGTCTCTGCCTCAGGTGCTAGAATGACTCTGATTGCGGCAGAGTGACGCCCCAAGATGGGCAGAGCATCGCCCCTTGGTGGGCATGCCGGATGGATCCCAGTCGGGCGCATGCCTCCCCGTTTCCAACTTCGGAAAAATACCCCCCCCCCCCAAAAGTACTTCTCAAAGAAAAAGGAAAATGGAAAAAAGAATAAAGAACGTACAAGAGAAATAAAATAATACTCTGGAACAAATAAAAATGTAGTCATTAATATTACTTGAGGCTTATAACTGACTTTTAAAATAACAGTTACACCCTATATGGTTGCTTTATAAGAAAAGTCATTTTTGTGTTTGGTTTGCCTCTGTAATTGAAACTGATGACCAAGAGATTGTAGCTTTATTTGCTGTTTTCCTTTAAGCAAAATATACAGTTATATTGAGTGGAAGCATTTAAATAAATTTTTAAAACTTTACTTATAAAAGTATTAAGACACATAGCTTTTAAACTATAACTTGAAGTTTTAAGCTACTAGTTAAAATGATAGGTGTCCACATTATCCAAATTGTTAGGGCAGGAACTCATCCATCAAAGAGCATTCATACATTAACAACAAAAACATTTCTATTAAGCTTTTATAAAACATAATTGACAAACCTCCTTCAGTTTTTCTATAGTTCCTGGTTCAGAATAAAAAGATACTGTTATTTATGATAAATAATGCCACAAACTCACTCAGGAAACATTTTAGCTTCAAATAGATGGTATGAAACACATCAATTTCTTCCTAACATACCCTACAGAATATTTCTCATCACATAAGAATTTTGTCTTTACCTTCATCAGATAATATTCTGCCTTTTCCCATACTTTTCTTCTCAAGATTATTCAAAATGAAGTCTTCTTGAAAAACATGAAGCAGCTGGGTTTTTCGGCCTTGCTGAATGTAAATAAATAGCAACATAAGTTGACATACATGTTATTTACCTAATGCTAAGTGACTAGAAAAATAATACTTACAAGTTTTGTAATGGGATCTAATGCGATAATGCATCCTGGCCTGGCTGTTGATTGTTGACTTATGATGTTAAACACTTCACCAACATATTTCTGTTAGGTTTTTTTTGGGGGGGAAAAAAAAGGAGTATCTCCTTTATTAAGCAATTAAATTAAAAAGTAATAACATAAAACGTCAAATTTCAGGCATAATAAATATGTTCGAGTGTGGCTAAATAAGTTCACAAGTCTCACTATAAACCTTCTAGGACTTTACCTTACTAGGGAATTACGTAGAAATGAGTAAGAATTACAACTCAGCTGGTACACAGATAAACAAAAGAAATGCTTGGTGATTTTAAGGGGGAAAAAAGTATTTTATATCCATAAATGTGAAAGACTTTCATCTCATGGAACTGTTCTAAGAATCGATGCTTTTTAAGCATTAATTTTGAGATGAGAAGGACAGAGGTAAAGAAACAAGTTGATAGACTGCTTATACACATATGCTGACTTCTTCAGCCACTTATTCCTGACTGCTATAGTCAAGGTCATATTGTTAAATTGAATCTTCATCATACTGGATCTATCAGCACCATCTGATCCTGGAGATCACTGCCTCCTCCTTGAAATAATTTTCCCCACTTGTCTTCCCTTATACACCACACTCATTCCACTTTTTTTTTAAATTATTTATTTATTTATTTACATTTTTTTGTTTGTTTTATTTATTCATTTTTATTAGAGAGAGAGGGGAGAGAGAGAGGGAGGGAGAGAGAGAGAGAGAGAGAAGGGGGAGGAGCAGAAAGCATCAACTCCCATATGTGCCTTGACCAGGCAAGCCCAGGGTTTTGAACCGGTGACCTAAGCATTCCAGGTCGACGCTTTATCCACTGCGCCACCACAGGTCAGGCTCATTCCACTTTTAACAATGGAATGCCCCAGGGTTCAATCCTATCACTAGTTTCCAACTATATTTTCTTCCTCAGGTGATCTCCAGCTCCACATTTTTAAATGTAGATTCTGACAGCTACTTATTTTACCTTCAGACCAGCCTCCCTCTAAATTCCAGACTAGCCCTACTGGATCTTAGATGTCCTACAGGCATCTCAAAATTAACATGTCTAAAGTCAGGCTCTTGAATACCCCTGCTCCTCAAAATCTGCAATTTATACAAACCTCTCATTAATTTACAGCAGTTCTATTTTTCCTAGTGCTCAGTTACAAATCTTGAAAGTCATCCTCTTTTTCTCACACAAACCCCATATTCAGTCCAATCCTAACTATTCAATGTTCAAAATCTACCCAGATTGGATCAATTCTTATCTTTATAACTACTGCTTGCTACAATTCTAAATCCCTTTGACTCTCTCCTGGATTACTGTAATAGCTTCCTGATTGATCTGATTCCACTTCTGCTTCCCTTGTCTAATCTATACAGCAATCAGAGTAATCCTTTTAAAACCTAAGTGAGAACATATCACTGACATTTTCTTCAATGGCTTCTATGTTATTCAGAGTAAAAGCCAAAGTTAACCATAATTGCTGATGAGGCCTCATATGGTATGGCCGGCCTAACTCTCGGACTGGAACCAGACTATTCTCTGGCTGCCTCACTTGCTCTGCTCCAGCCACATGGTCTCCTTCCTGCTCCTTTACATACCAAACATGTCCTGGACTCAGGATCTTTGCCCTGGCTGCTCTTTTTTTCCTGTAATACTCTTCCTCGAAATATCCCTATAGTTAGCTTTGTCATCTCCTTCAGGTCTTTACTCAAATGGAATCTTTGTAATGAGGCTCTCTGACCAGTACCTTACTTGGCGCTCCTTACTGCTTTAGCTACACTGTTGCTCTCCATGGTATTTGTTAATATGATACAATTTTACCGTTTTCCCCTATACCCCTTCATTAGAATATAAGATCAATTTTTTTATCCATTTTGCACACATCTAAATTTCCAGCATTTAAAATAATTCCTGAGCCTGACTAGGTGGTGGTGCAGTAGACAGAGTGTCAGCCTCAGAGGAAGAGGACCCAGGTTCGGAACCCTGAGGTCATCAGCTTGAGTACAGGCTCATCCAGCTTGAGAGCAGGTTCACCAGCTTGAGTTCGGAGTGGCCGGCTTGAGCGTGGGATCATAGAAATGATCCTATAGTCCCTGGCTTGAAGCTCAAGGTCGTTAGCTTGAGCAAGGGGTCTCTGGCTCAGCTGGAGTCCCCCAGTCAAGGCACATATGGGAAAGCAATCAATGAACAACTAAGGTGCTGCAACTATGAATTGATGCTTCTCATCTCCTTCCTGTCTGTCTGTCCCTGTCTGCCTCTTTTTCTCTCGCTAAAAAAAAATAAAAACAAAACAAAAAAGCTATACATGTGCTTTGAAAAAAAAGTTTGTTCTGCAAAACCACGCATTAAAAATAAACATAATTTAGGAATAAAACAGGACTAGAACAGACCGCTGGCATCTATGCAATTATGTTACCAGGGCATTAACAAAAACATTAATTTATAGTTGAGGAGACAGCTCCAATCTTCTAAACAGAAAGCTCAGTAGTTATCTCAGGGAATATTTTAAAATACTAAAACCAAAAATGTGAAAACGCTGGCTTGCTGGAGGTGCTGAAACAATGCAGATGGTGGGTTGCTATTAGTTTGGCACAGGAAGAAATGCAACCTATAACATAAGACAAAAGCTTTGCAATGGTGTTTAAAAGATTGCTGCTTGTACACAACCGAAATGAGAGCTTTTTTCTTTCTTAAGATGAAAATTCCACTCCTGTTATTTCAGCTCCCCTTGATGAGAGAAAAATTGCAGATGAAGCAATATAACTCTCACATTATACTGCCATTAGTTCTAATTTATCTCTGAGCAAAAAGTACAATATTACAGAAACTCATATTATAGGACACTAGACTTTCTTCCTGAATAAATGAAAGAAATGACTTCTTTTTAAAGGAACTTAGAATCACTGTAATGGTACAATGCAATTGTGAAAAAAATAAAATAACTGAAAAACATACACATGTATTACTGGGGAACAATTTTTTTTTTCCTTTTCTGCTGCATGAGGTTTTAGAACTGTTTCTATATATTTCTGCATCACTGATTCCAAATCTGAAATCCGTTTTTTGGTGCATGCTCTAGTTTTTATGCAATTTTATTTCTTTTTGTTACAGTTAATGGCATGCCATTGGTTTTTAAATTGGAGTTAAAGGGTAATGACTCTTGGATTGAACATAACCATAAGGCAAATAATGTTTTACAAACATCACTTTTACATAATTGTAGTTGTTTTTAATGTAGAAGTTATTATCTGATAAAAACACCCTCTTATTTTGTTTTAAGATTGAATCATGACTTCTTCAAGTAGGTGTAAATGAAAGAATAGTCCTGATACCTTCTGTTATATATGTGGCTGTTACATACTTCAACATCAAAGGCGCAATATTTCATCATTTGTGACACGTGCATATATTGCCTATTTTCAGGTTCCCCTTGGCAATCAAGACAAGAATTGGGCTCCTCATATTGTGTGTCATAATTGTGAGGAAATGCTTTGTGACTGGACAAAAGAAAAACGCAAAGGAATGCCTTTTGGTATTCCCACGGTTTGGCGTGAATCTAAGGACCACAGCAGTGACTGTTATTTCAGTCTGATCCATACAAAGGACATCGGCAAGAAAAAACAGCATATGACCACATATCCTAATATTCCTTCAGCAATACGACCTATCCCACACTCTGAGACACTCCCGGTTCCAGTTTTCAATGGTTTTATTTCTTCTAAGGACGAAGAAAGTGAACATGGTGATCAAGTGTATTTTGATAAGATGCATGAGGAAATGGTTGTAGAATCTGAAGGGACTTCTTCCGATGCCAAGCAGTCATTAACCCCTCAGCAGTTTAGCCAACCCAAATTGAATGACTTAGTAAGAATGACATAAAAATTGTCCTCAACTTTTCAAAGTATGAGAAGCATAACTGGAACATTTGTGTGGATCTTAAAATGATAAATTTCCTGCTAGGACAACAGAGAGGTTTCACGAAGTATCCTTGCTTCCTGTGTTTGTGGGACAGCTGAGCTCAGGAGAAACACTAAACACAGAAGGAGTGGCCGAAAACGTGAGGCTCTGGAAGTAGGGATGCAAAATATTGTGAATGAACCTGTAGTTAATCAAGACAGGATCATTTTTCCCCCACTTCACATCAAACTTGGCTTAATGAAACAGTTATTTCAGGCTTGAAGAGAAAGTGAATGCTTTCAACATATTATTTCTGCTTTTCCTGCCTTGTCTTTCGAGAAGATAAAAGCAGGTGTATTCGATGGACCTCAAATTTGAACCCTCATACGTGACGAAGAATTTTCCAGGAAGATGAATAAGGAGGAGAAAGCAGCATGGCAGTCTTTTGTGGCAGTTACAAAGAACTTCTTTGGCAACAAAAAAGCAGAAAACTATGAACTTCTGGTTCAAAGGATGCTGTTGGCTTTCTGCAACATTGGATGGAACCTGAGAGTTAAGATTCACTTCCTGAACAGTCATCTTGATAAGTGTCCCGAAAATCTTGGAGCTGTTAGTGCTGGAGCATACAATGAGATTGTGTACTCAACAAGTACACAAACATAAATTTTTGCCCGAATATAATTTAAATAAGTTTTGTGCAAATTTTATGATTAAAATAAATGTTTTAATATGTTCTATTTTGAAATTGTAGACCAGCGGTAGTCAACCTTTTTATACCTACCACCCACTTTTGTATCTCTGTTAGTAGTAAAGTTTTCTAATTGCCCACCGGTTCCAGAGTAATGGTGATTTATAAAGTAGGAAATTAACTTTACTTTATAAAATTTATAAAGCAGAGTTATAGCAAGTTAAAGCATATAATAATAATTACTTACCAAGTACTTTATATCGGATTTTTGCTGTTTGGCAGAATAAACCTTTATATAACAACTTACTATAGTTAAATCTATCTTTTTATTTATACTTTGGTTGCTCTGCTACCACCACCATGAAAGCTGGAACGCCCACTAGTGGGCGATAGGGACCAGGTTGATTACCACTGTTGTAGACAAATTCTGATGCAATCATATCTTTTAGTGTATTAGTGTATTTAATGTATTATATAAATTACTATATTTTCACAAACATGATGCCCAAGAAGACATTCTACTTCATTATGTTAAACTAAATGTTGAAAATTTTACAAAAAGATAAAAACCTAAAATCTTGAATTGCAAAAAACTGTAGCTTACAGAGAAAAATTAATGTCAGATTTGAGATCAGCACACTCGAATTAGGTAAGAACAAGTGTTTTTGTGGATGCAACAAAAATTTTGTTCCCCAGTGTTATAAATTATGTCACAATTTTTGAACAGGCCCAATAAGTATGAATTAAGTGTCTAAAAATTATATAATATGCTTAGTTTTGAAAGCTATTTACTTACAGAAATTTCAGGATTGGAAAGCTCACATAGAAGTTTCTTGGCATCAGTAACTGCTTCATATAATCTCAGGTATTGTCCGTCACTGGCTACAAAACACGCACTAGGAGAGTTGCAGTATGCACCTACAAAGCAATTACAAACAGTTAAAAGTCAACTCTTAAACAATAATGTCCAAAATTTAAATTTATTAAAACAAAATCAGAATGCTTACCTAAACAATAACTGGGTATAAGAGTGGGCAGCCATGCCACATTGGAAAATGCAGAAACATGAAGAGAATTAATCCGGGCAAGCTCTGAAACACCTCCAGAAAAAGACAATGGCCCAACTGGATCAACCCTCCAAAGAATTAGTTCACTATAAACTGCACTGGGGTCCTGAATTGCCACATCAACGGGGCTTTTCTTCTGCTGTGCCAAATCTTCAGTATTTACAGCATCATTGGGTTGGTTTTGGTTATCAAGATCTGGTGTCCTTAATGCATTATGGTGTGATGTTGTCAATAATAATGGTAATACTGAATGGCAAGCTAAATCATTAAGATGAAAGCGATGACCACAATATCTGGATTTGTGGGAAATACTGAGAACCGTAGAAAAAGCAGATTCCTCAGCAAAACTGACTAGCCACTGATTCAGAGAGCCATCAGCATGCTTTGAAATCATCATAACATTAGGGGTAAAAATACTTAATTTTAAGCTATTAGTTGATTTGCTGTGGCCAGAAGAGATAAGCATTGATGCAGAACGTGTGAGGCTAGGAGGCTTTTGTTTCCCTTGCTGAATAGCCAAGTCAACATTCTTGGTACAGGCATACATCACTATGCTTTTACAGAGAGAGTTTGCATCACCTGTGGGGAAAGCTACAGGAATTCTGGAAACAAAGGACACCTAGAATTAAGAAAGTGAGCATTAGAACACATGAAATTTTATAAGGCAGTATTACAAAACTGTGCCCACATTTAAAAGGAAGTAGCTCTTCAGAGATCTTGATAGTACCTGTACTTGACGAAACATACCAGGCTGGTATTCATCCAGCCAATCCACATGCCAAACCAGCAAAGAGCCATCCATGGGATGTATACTGAATAGCATGTCTGCATTTTTACTCCATTCAGACAGAAGTAGTTCAATCTGATGATCAATGGCAGCTGATGGTAATGGTATAAAACTTGAGTTCGGTACCATTTTATCACCACTCAATTCATTCTTTTCATGATTTATTTTCAGATCATCAACACCATCATCCATTTCTATAAACAAAAAGGTTCATGAATCAAGTAAATATAATCAAGCTATTACTATAGAGATATATCTTTAAAAATGCATTCAAGATGAAAAACATAATAGTTTTCATAAACAAGAAATGGGCTCCCCTTTAGAAATAACCTTGCTCCAGGAATATAAGGCCACTGTAGTTAATGGGGTAATCAGGAGGGCTTTAGACCTGAGTCAGTGCAGTATTGGTAGAAGGGTTATTATTAAACAGGAAAATAGGTAAACTGGTTTCTAAACCCAGATGTATACCACAATTAACTACTTAGCAGTGAGACCCACTAATTGTCTGGATCTCAGTTTGGCTTATGGTAAAATGAGGTAGTTGGAGCCAGCGCTATAATTGTGGGCTGAATTTTAAAAATACATTATTGGAATGTAATTTTCACTTTTTTCATAACTAAGATTTACCAAAACCCGAGTCTGTTATACCACCTATCCTCTAGGTATATGCACTTATAACTGATAGGACATTTTAAACAAATACATTTATGGTGCCCAATTTTCAGATTTTCTTCAACACATAGGTAATTAAAAATAAACTGGTATAACAACTTAACAAAGGTAAATATGTATATTATGGCCTCTATTCAAATACCCTGATTCCTATTCCTGTTTAGGAATAGAGAGCTTTCTTTTTTTTTTTTTTTTTTTTTACAGAGACAGAGCAAGAGTCAGAGAAAGGGATAGATAGGGACAGACAAACAGGAACGGGGAGAGATGCGAAGCATCAAATCATTAGTTTTTCGTTGCAACACCTTAGTTGTTCATTGATTGCTTTCTCATATGTGCCTTGACTGTGGGGCTACAGCAGACCGAGTGACTCCTTGCTCAAGCCAGCGACCTTGGGTCCAAGCTGGTGAGCTTTGCTCAAACCAGATGAGCCCGCGCTCAAGCTGGTGACCTCAGGGTCTTGAACCTGGGTCCTCCACATCCCAGTCCTGCTGCCCTGGCTGGCTGGCTCAGCGGTAGAGCGTCGGCCTGGCGTGCGGGGGACCCGGGTTCTATTCCCGGCTAGGGCACATAGGAGAAGCGCCCATTTGCTTCTCCACCTCCCCCCCTCCTTCCTCTCTGCCTCTCTCTTCCCCTCCCGCAGCCAAGGCTCCATTGGAGCAAAGATGGCCTGGGCCTGGGCGCTGGGGATGGCTCCTTAGCCTCTGCCCCAGGCGCTGGAGTGGCTCTGGTCGCCGCAGAGCAACGCCCCGGAGGGGCAGAGCATCGCCCCCTGGTGGGCAGAGCATTGCCCCTGGTGGGCGTGCTGGGTGGATCCCGGTCTGGCGCATGCGGGAGTCTGTCTGTGTGTCTCTCCCCGTTTCCACCTTCAGAAAAATACAAAAAAATGCTCTATCCACTGCGCCACCACATGGTCAGGCTAGAGAGACTTTCTTAAAAGAGACTCTCAAAAATGTTAGACTGTTTACCAGATTTTAAAAATTGGTCAAGACATATAAATCATTAAGAAAAAAATAACTCAATAGAAAATCAGGAAAAGAGGATGAAGAAGCAAACTACGAAAGGGCTAAAATAATTCTGTTCAATTTGCATTCAAGAAAATGCCAAGTAAAACAAGATGGCATTTTCCTCATATTGGCTGGCAAAAAGTAACATAGTATAGTATAATAGCAAGGATGTGAAAAAAAGATATTTGAATGTACGTAGAGGAAGTATAAACTGGTAAACATTTCTGGAGGTCAATTTGGCAGAAGTTACTATGCTGTACATCTGAAATTAATCTGAAAATAAGATTTAAAAAGTTAAATTAAAAAATATATAACAGAGCCTGCCCGGTGGTGGCACAGTGGATAAAACATCAACCTGGGGCTCTGAGGTCCCAGGTTCAAAACACTAAGGTTGCTGGCTTGAGTATATTTTCATCCAGTTTGAGAGCAGGGTTCCAGCTTAAGTGCGGGGTTGCTGGCTTGAACATGGAATCACAGACATGACCCCATGATTGCTGGCTTGAGCTCAAAGGTAGCTGGCTTGAAGCCCAGGGTCACTGGCTTGAGCAAGGGGTCACTGGCTCAGCTGGAGCCCGACAGTAAAGGCATGTACAAGAAGCAATCAATAAACAAGTAAAGTGCTGCAACTACAAGGTGATGCTTCTCATCTCTTTCCCTTCCTGTCTTTCCATCTGTCTCTTTCTTGAAAAAGTAAAAATAAAATAAAAAAGAAAAAAAAACATATATGGCAGAAATTATCGAAACTTATTGAAATTTAAAATGTTTATACCTGGCAATTCCATACTTAGGAATCTATGCTATACAAACTTAACACAATGATGAAAAGATGTGTCATTGTACCATTATCAATACAGTGAAAAACAATTTAAATAAATTTAAATACCATCAATAGAGAAATGCCATAGTTTGGGGACCCCTGCCCTAAATTATTAAATGAGCTAGTCCACGTTTGTATTAATGCAATGGCAATTTTGAAGTTTATTTCTGACAGTGGCTAGTGTTTCCCTAATATAAAAATGTTTGCTGCCCTGGCTGGCTGGCTCAGCGGTAGAGCGTCGGCCTGGCGTGCGGGGGACCCGGGTTCTATTCCCGGCTAGGGCACATAGGAGAAGCGCCCATTTGCTTCTCCACCTCCCCCCCTCCTTCCTCTCTGCCTCTCTCTTCCCCTCCCGCAGCCAAGGCTCCATTGGAGCAAAGATGGCCTGGGCCTGGGCGCTGGGGATGGCTCCTTAGCCTCTGCCCCAGGCGCTGGAGTGGCTCTGGTCGCCGCAGAGCAACGCCCCGGAGGGGCAGAGCATCGCCCCCTGGTGGGCAGAGCATTGCCCCTGGTGGGCGTGCTGGGTGGATCCCGGTCTGGCGCATGCGGGAGTCTGTCTGTGTGTCTCTCCCCGTTTCCACCTTCAGAAAAATACAAAAAAAAAAAAAATGTTTGCTATTTTGAACAAAATTTACATTTTTTATCCTTCATAAAGCTTTACCTTCATCAGATTTTACATCTGCCTGATTCAAGTCTTCTACACTGGCCTCAGAAGATGGCTGTTCAAAACTCTTTCTAAGTTGCTGTAAGAAGACTTCCATGGACAAAGTAAAATGTAACTCTTTATTGTTTAGCCAGTGTACCACAAAAGGTCCACTCTTCTCTTCATGTTCACTTAGAGTTAGAGATGTAATAGAAGGAAGAAGTGGAATGTCTGTAAAGAAAAACAAAAACACAATTAAAATTTCTAACAAAACATCCAGGTCTCATTTTTTATTGACTGTTCCATTTATCTTTAAACCTCTGCAATACATTTTATTTAATCTAGAAATAAGACTCTCAATATAAAGTCTGCCACTTATTATTGATAACAGACTTAATGGTAAATTTAACATACCTATTATAAAGGAGATAAAATTATATATTCTAGGTCATGTATAATAATTTATTTTTATATTCATATATTTTCCTTAATTCTAAAAAATTCTCATTGAGAAACATTTTAATAAGTCTTAATTTATATATACACTGTGTTAAGAAACATATTTTAACCTGATGTACCAGGCAAAACCCATCATTATGACATCAAAGGAACCAGTGATTTAACTGCACAACAACTTTCCTTCTTACTTAACAGACTGAAATTTCAACTTTTTTAATGACCCCGCCCATCAATACAACTCTAAGACACTGCTTATTTATTAGCATCAAGATCGATGTTGGAAAGTGAAAAATTGATGTTCCCTTCTTATATTCAAGAAAGGCATTCAAGAAGAACCAAATCAGCTATAAAAATATTGTCCCCTGGTATTACTTTCGATATAATTGCTAAATTAAACATTTTGAAGTACAAATTCAAAGTAAGTTATGACAATCCCTAATTAATAGAGGTGAAGAAAAAAATTTGTCTATCATATTAAATTACATCTAAGTGTAGCTCATGCTGGTATCTGCTGAAGAGTAAAGGCTGAAATAGATTCAGAGAATGTAGTCTAATTCTATGCTTCATGAGAGCAAGGATCACATGTTTTTATCTCCCTTCTTTCTCCACTTCCTGTCACTATCTTCAGTCCCTATACTGGCACAGACTAAACATTCAATAAAAGCAGTGAGGGACTTAACTGCCCATTCCATTGTTTCTAGGTGATAAACACTAATGCAGGGATTAAGACAGTGGCCTGCAAGAATCCTAATCGGTAGAATTTTCTGATTTTTGATTTATAATCAACCCCCAAAAAAATCAGGAATGCCTCTGGTAGATGACAGACTTAGCTGTTAGATACACAAGGAAGGACTAATGCTGGCTTTTAGCAGAAGCATTCTGGTTTTAAAAACAAAACAAAACAAAAAACACATTTCTTTGTCCTGATCTCACTTAAAGAATTTGATTTAAGTCATTTTTTTTATGAGGAACGTTCATGGAAAGGATATCAAAAACAGAACTAAGAGAATAGGCTCTTACAAGCTCCTCTCCTGTTTCTATTTGGCAAATAAATAAGGCCAAACCTGAGAGAGGGGTTTTAAATAAGAAATAGAGCATCCAGAAAGGTCATTACAAAAGATCTATAATTTCAGGAAAAAATTGTGTCTGTCTACCTACTAATAATATTTTGCTTTGATTTGTTTGTATGTAGGGATTTTCCTTAGGGACCTACAATCTAAGAAACATTTTAGACCTTTCCTTATTGAAAGGAAGTCAAAGAGATGCTCCACTGGAAGTAAGGCCCTTAGCCTTTTCCAAGTGAGAATTCAAGCTTTCTATAATCTAAAAATATTGTCTTTTACTCAGAGAGACTCAAAATTATTCCACAAATCTTAAAGTTTCCTCTGGGTATTATAAACTTTGTCAGAGAGAGAGAGAGAGAGAGAGCATTTGTGTGTGTGCGTGTGTGTGTAGATACATTTATCCCACTGGTCTTTATTTTTTTTATTTATTTATTTATTTTTCTTTCATTTTTCTGAAGCTGGAAACAGGGAGAGACAGTCAGACAGACTCCCGCATGCGCCCGACCGGGATCCACCCGGCACGCCCACCAGGGGCGATGCTCTGCCCACCAGGGGGCGATGCTCTGCCCATCCTGGGCGTCGCCATGTTGCGACCAGAGCCACTCTAGCTCCTGAGGCAGAGGCCACAGAGCCATCCCCAGCGCCCGGGCCATCTTTGCTCCAATGGAGCCTCGGCTGCGGGAGGGGAAGAGAGAGACAGAGAGGAAAGTGCGGTGGAGGGGTGGAGAAGCAAATGGGCGCTTCTCCTGTGTGCCCTGGCCGGGAATCGAACCCGGGTCCTCCGCACGCTAGGCCGACGCTCTACCGCTGAGCCAACCGGCCAGGGCCTGGTCTTTATTTTTAACTTAGTTTTACATGGAAATTATTGCAGTGACACTGGTTAACAAAACTATATAGGTTTCAGGTGCAACACATCTTATATACACCGTATTGTCAATGTATATATTTTGATAAAAGTAATGATTTTTTCCAAGCCTGTATACCTTTTAAACAAAAATAATAACACTACCCTTTACAGTTCCTTGGCTCGTGAATTCTTTTAGAGCTGGGACTGTAGTCAACCAAATAAAAGAGAATCATCAAATACTCTTTATTCCTACCACAAGTATCTCTACACTTTAATTTATCAAAGCACTTGTCACTTTTATTCAAATAACTAATGGATCATATTTATCACTGTTTCTTTGAAGAATGCAATATAGCAAATCCAGTGTGCTATAGGAAAATAGGTGATGTTAAATTTATGCTTAAGAATATCCCAAATACATAAAAACTTCAGATTAATGCTTATCTTCTGGGGAGAAGTAGGGTGCGAGAAAGATGAAAAAGGCTTTTACTATTCATTTTCTATACAGATGGCATTAATGATAGGCAAATACTGTTTTAATTTTTTCCCAGTAATATTCTATGGTTCTACTTTAAATGTACCAGCTATGATCAGTTGGGGCTTATTTATTTATTTATTTATTTTATTTTTATTTATTTATTCATTCATTTTAGAGAGGAGAGTGAGAATGAGAGAGAGAAAGAGAGAGAGAGAGAGAGAGAGAGAAAGGGTGGAGGAGTAGGAAGCATCAATTCCCATATGTGCCTTGACCAGACAAGTGCAGGGTTTTGAACCGGCAACCTCAGCATTCCAGATCACGCTGGAAACGGGGAGGCAGTCAGACAGACTCCCGCATGCGCCCGACCGGGATCCACTCGGCATGCCCACCAGGGGGCGATGCTCTGCCCATCAGGGGGCATTGCTCTGTTGCGACCAGAGCCATTCTAGTGCCTGAGGCAGAGGCTATGGAGCCGTCCTCAGCACTCAGGCCAAGTTTGCTCCCATGAAGCCTTGGCTGTAGGAGGGAAAGAGAGAAATAGAAAGAAAGGAGAGGGGGAAGGGGGAAGAAGCAGATGGGCGCTTCTCCTGTGTGCCCTGACTAGGAATGGAACCGGGGACTTCCACACGCTGGGCCAATGCTCTACCGCTGAGCCAACCAGCCAGGGCTCTACCACATTGGTTTTAACAACTACACAATAATTATAAAATCCTAATCTGTGATAAGTATTAACTCTAATCTCAATTTGTGAATACATTAATAAAGTATCTCAATGGCTTATCAAGATCTTAAATCACAAACCATATATAGCCTTAAGGAACAAAGAAATAAACAAAAGTCTCATTTTGTGTAGCTAGTGAGTTGGCTATAATGAAAAATTAACAAAGAAAGTCACCTCCAATTTTTTTACCTATTTAAAACTAAAAAAATAACTTATTATCAAATCAATCTACTCAATTCCAAAAACCTTTTTTGAACAGTGCTCATTACCCGTGGCAGGGTTGATGCTGGCTGCGATATGAAAGTGGCAAAGTGCATTAGCATGCAGCGGAGCGTTCCTGTGGACGTGATGTGGGTCCTGCTGATGCGGCAGGTATCCGGTGTGTGCTACAAAGGCCAGAGATCTCCTCCGACCTCTACGGAAATGTCTCAGATTGACCTGTGTGAATAACAAAGTAAAACTAATGCCTATACTGTCATAAGGACATATGCATAAGCTATACAGTATTGTTAGACATTACAGATATTCTATTTCAGATGAGTTTATATGTACAAATAGCTTTCAGTAGTTTTGTATAGCAAATTTGAAACCTAAAGAAGCTTAGAACTTAAACTGACCAACTCTGAAATATCGCACAATACATTACAATTTTATTTGGTTTTATTTCCTGATAATTAATTTTCTGAACTTAAAGTTTTGGTTTTACAATAATGTGTCTGTGGACAATGACGTCTCTATGTATACTGTTTTCTTTGTATCCATGGCTTACTCCCTATGACCACAAAGCACTGGATAATATTACCATAATAAATTAGGGTGGTATTTCATAATTTACAAAGCATTTTCAGATAATCTCATTTGATCCACTGCATAAGGGTCCAGGCAGACATCGCAAATATTGTTATTCTCATTCTTCAGATAAAATAGTTTATACAGAATTCAAGGTCTAAAAGTAGACAGATTCCTAACTGTTGAGTCTCCATGTATTATATATTTAATAATATTCTGAGTCATTAGAACACTATTGTAATTCAAAAGTTGTTCCATAATCATAGCATTCAAAGATAAATCATTTTTAGACCACTTCCTGTTTTTAGTGTTAATAAAAAGAATCTGCATTACTAGTCTATGTTCAATTAGTACAAACATCAAAAATTGACTTTTACTTTCTACACTACTTAGTAAAATAAATACTTCCAGTTTTGAGAGGTTCTAAAGATAATCGTAGAATAGAATCTGACAAAACTACTCTAATCATTCCTGTAATTAAGACAGGACAAAACACCCAAATTCTAAAGAAAATAAATAATTTTAAAGTCACACCTTTGCTTCCTCAGACTTTGTTATTTTAGCTAAGATAAGTGTAAGCATCCTTTTCTTATAATCAGTTAAACTAAGATTAACTTCATAATTATAATGGTTGTTTACTGTAAACAAAATCCTTAAGGACATGTTTTAAACAAAATAAAACTGAAAATTTTCTGAGATTTTTCTAAGACATTTTTTTATAACTATCCATATGACTGAATATTATGACCAATATTACAAAAAGGCAATTCTATGTACAAAATGTTTTAAAATTTGTAGGAAATAAGATCTAGCGAGAACACTCACATCTAAAGTATTTTGAACTCGTTCTTTACTGGAAGCGTTTCTCTCCAAGTTATTTGTTAAATTAATTGGTTCGGTCCAATGGTTGATGTCACCTCCATGTAGTAAACAATCATTTGGTAAAAATGTCTCTACCCAAAGACGACACACATTATCTTTGCAGCAAGTCAACAGTACATTACATACAGAAGCCCTAAGAAATAAATATTTTAGAGGCAAAAATATAAATTCACACAGTATCACATTCTACAATGTTTCTATTATAATGCACACACACAGCTAAAGTACCAATGAAGAAAATATCAATGCACAAGTATGGAATATTTTTAGTCAAAATTACAACTGAGTAGGTATTTGATTTTATCGCAACAAATGCTTGCTAACCTATTTCTTTTCTGCCTAGAATTTGGTAATTCTTTTTTCAATAATCTAAGATTCTCCTTATTGCTAAAGAATAAAGACTGGAATCGTGCCATAATCCCTCAGTTAAAAAGAAAAACACCCAATTACATCTATTAAAATTTTTAAATTTTCTGATCTACTCAGTGAATGGTTATTTGAAATACTTCATAATGATTCATTTTTACTTCCTGTACAGGCACATGCACATTGGTAATTAACAGGCTACATTAACTAGTACACTTATTCCCTTGCCTAACATACATGCTGAAAGCAGTCAAGTGTAAGAACAGAAAATTAATGAGGAAAGACGTACAGCCACCTCCTCCCTGAATCATTCCTGATTGTCAGTGAATTTACTGTCTTGCCACCCCACAAAATAAAAGCAAAACTAACTGCACATATATTAATAAGCATTTGATGCTTATGGAAGCATCAAAATATAAGGTTGAAACCCCATCAACAAAAACTACCTCCTATTGGGACACTCTGAAACTTTAGAAAAAAAGAGTCCCAATATCCTGTAATAGACACTCTTTCAAACATATTTGTTTAAAAACAATCAGTAGAAGACTTCTATCAAGTAACTCAGTACGTTAAACTAAATAAAAAGAAATAAAAATATTCTGTAGCAGTCGCTTTGTTAAATATGTCTACCTGATCATAAAAGAACTATAGCAAAGGGGAAGAAAAGGGAGACAGCATGTTTTGTCTTGGTTGCTCTTCCCTTCAGCTTTCCTCCTCTATTCTCTCATCTGTCTCCTTCCTGCCCTCTTCCTTCCCTTCTCTGTCTACTCTTCTTTCTCCCTTGCCACCCACTCCCTGGGCTTCTCCCCTTCAATTCTCAGCTTCTCCTCTCCAGACTAACCTTCCTTGCTATCTCTCTGCCTTCTTTCCCTTTACCTCTCCCCGCTTCCTACTCCTTCCTTCCTTTTCAAACAATTTCTTCTTTCCCCCTCCTCCTTCCTCTCCCTCCTCCTTCATTTTTTTCTCCCTCTTTTTTTTTCCCTCTAGTCCCCTATGCCCTTCTTCTATCCCCCCCCTTCCTTCTCTGTTTCTCTATAATACATTCACACACAGGCAGTGGCAATGAGATCAAGAGTAAACAAACAGAAACAGAAGAAAATATATCAAAAGGAAATATGGAAAGTTCACGGTTCATAGTGCCAATCGGTAGTGCCAACTGGCAGAATGGAAAGGCTTACCAAGGAAAAGCAGAATGTAGGAGACTAAAGGGCTAAATAGACAGCAGTCAGAAAAGGCATAAGAACTTAGGCAAGGGCAGCAAATTAAGCAAGAAAAGTACACAACTCAGAAGCAAGAAGAGGGCTTTGACCCTGAATGGGTGACCCCATGTGATTTTCCTCACCTTACAGGATAGCTAACCTTACAGACAGTCAGTGTAAACAGTT
This sequence comes from Saccopteryx leptura, assembly GCF_036850995.1. Taxonomy (NCBI): domain Eukaryota; kingdom Metazoa; phylum Chordata; class Mammalia; order Chiroptera; family Emballonuridae; genus Saccopteryx; species Saccopteryx leptura. The sequence goes on along the minus strand of NC_089506.1, from coordinate 177,179,586 downwards.
GGCAGGTAATATATAGGCAGAGCATGTAAGAAACACTCTGATCTGTTTGAGGCATTTCTCTGGCAAAATCCTCCTTCCTCACTTCTTCATTAGGATATCTATCAATAATTCTTTCATCAATGGCATATCATACTCAGGTATAGCCAAAAAATAAAATAAATTAAAAGCTATAACCTTATAGAAGGCAACCATGTTATGGGTGTATCACCCCACCTATTTTGATGTAACAACAGGATAACACAGTTTGAAACTAGTTATCTACACTAATTTTTGGAGGTCTCTAGAGGATATAATCAAATCTCCCAATCTGTCCTACATTTATCAATTTTTTAATTAGTAAAGAAGTATATGCTTATGACAAACACCTCCCCATTATTCTCTCAAGCCAGCAGTCCCTTGCATACTATTACCATTTGGTTGAGTATCTTAATTTTATGTGAAAAACAAACTTCCCATATTACCCAGAGAAGATGCCATATCTTTGATGGGATGTCGCTCATTCTCATAAGAAAGTAACAAAAATGAAAATGAGAGAGCTCAGGGAGATTAGCTGGTCTTAAATGACATAGATCCAAAGGTAAATTTCTGGAGACCTCTAAAAGATGCCATAACTAACAGAAAATTATAATTATATATCACAGCTCCCTATGATGCAAAATTTAGTTGTTAAGAGCTCTTGGGGCCTTTTTGCCAACACTGAGTGAACTAGGTTAGGAGCAGACCTCACTTCTCCTAAAAGATACAATATTTTTAAGCCTCTTTTTTTAGAAGGCTGGTAGCCTAAGCATCAGTGAATGAAAACAATTGGACATATTAGAAGAAATTAACCTGTGAATGATGTAATCTTTTAAAAGATACTTCTAAAAGGCTCACAGTTCATGATGATAGCTATTTTTACTGGGATGATTTACAACTTTTAAAGGAAGAGTTAACATATGCCACAGCTCAGTCTATTCTAAACACATTTTTACATGTGTGGGCAATGATCTTAGAGTTACTAAGCAATAGTTCTCAAAGTAAAGCTGGGATGAGGGGCTTTTGCTAACAATATAGGTTGTCTACAGCACTCTTCTTTAGCCCAAAGACTGACACATCCTCCTAACAACAGAAGCATTACTGTTCCCGGAGTATACTACTCATATTCTTTCCTATAATGGGGAGCTGGGGTAAGAATAATAACTGTCACACCAGAAAATAGCTCAAAAGCTAGGTAAAACAATAACAGATACATGTTATTATACATTTGTCCGTAGAATGCACAACATCAAGAGTGAACTGTAATGTAAACTATGGAATTTAGGTGATAATACTATGTTGATATAGGTTCATAAATTCTAACAAATGTGGAGAATGTTGACATAAGGGGAAGCTATGCATGTCTGAGAGCAAAGGATATATAGGAAATCTCTATACCCTCCCCTCCATTTTGCTATGGACCTTAAACTGATCTAAAGAAGTCTTAATATATATATATATATTGTAAATCTAGGTATATTCTGCTGCCTCAGAAGAACAAAACTGAAGCCAACAAATGGTCCAGGCACACTACCACAGATCAGTTTAGGACACTGCAGGTCACATAAAGGGAAAAACTGTACTGCTCCACGGTATGGTCAAGTTGAAAATGGCCATGTGAAAAAAAAAAGGGATTTCTATCTATACTTAAGTAATCTGTATAACTTACTAAGTACAGACAACAATTCAATGGGATATCAAGTCTTGTAAGTGCTACAGGGAAGAAAGGAAGTGCTTGTATATGCACGTATAGGTTAAACTAATACCTAGGTTCAGGGCATCTTAATGTATAACCCACTCTCTTTTCCTCAAAGATGTTGGATATAATTAAATAAATGTTTGAAGTCTCTTGCTATGTCCTCTCAATAAAGCTAGGGGTTGTTTGTTCTTGCTTTTTTTTAACCGGAGGAGATACACATAGACGGTACTAGATAAAGTAATGAAATTTGAAAAAGTCCATGCAAACAACAATATGGAGAATAAGTAAGGGATACAAGAATTGGAATCATAACACAGAGAAGAAAAAGATGCACAACTCTGTAGAAGTAAATTATTCTTTCACATGGCTTTCCTCTTAAATGTCAATCACAGCTGACCTGTGACCAGAAGTTTGCAAGTCAGGGACTATCTAATATTACTTGAATCTTCATAGGTAAAAGTCCTATACCTATGAATTTTCAAAGTAAGAAAAGTAGTCAAAGTCCCAAAGATGATGTTTTCTTAATACATGAGAAAAATTACTAATCCACTGACCTAGGCATATATTTGCTGGTTTTACGCCAGGAAAATCCATTTACAGCTCGAGGATGGGCCAGATATACAAAAGAAAAGTCAATTTCTCCTTGGGATTGTTTTTCTGAACTTTTATCTGGAGAGGTAACAGCTGTCCGCCAGTTTTCTACATTGTACCATACCTTTAAAAGACAGTCATCCTAAGAGAAAAAAACAAACAAACATGGAAAAACATCCACATCAGATTTAATGGTTAAGTTAAATAGCAAATGTAAGATTTTTCTCTCCAATCACAGAAACAGGGATGGGAAAAGGGGTTGAGCATGGAGGAACTGAAAGGAAAACCTCTGATTCTGATACTTTTCTATTAGCATTCCTTATTGTGCTCTGAGAATTAAAATGTGTGAATGCGTACATTATGCAAGGGTTGGTTCAAGGAAAATTCTAGTTACCATACAGTATGGAAAATGGAGTCATTCAGAAAAGACTGAAAGATAAGTTACGGGTTCTTTTTCCACTTACCCAAATATCAAATAAGAAAGCATTACCACTAACAGACTTACAAAGACTAATAATGTCTGAAAAGGGCAGTTTTCATGAATTATCACATGATGTACAAAGAAAATATCGAAGATGATAATAAGCATTTAAAAACTACTACTATATAAAATAACCTAAGTAAAATAAAAATTGCACCTCCTAAGCTGGGAAATAAGGGAACAAGAGAGATTAAAATGTACCAGGTTTTACTCTTAAGCCATAATTGCATTCCCACCTTTAAAGTCAATCAGAATAACAGCTCCACTCTCTCCTAAAAAAACCTCACTGAGGATTTAGAGTACGTATCTCATATCCTTAACCCGAGGAAGGCTTTGAGCAATGAGAACAGTAACTTCAGTTGTGCATTAACTGCTCTGTGAACCAATAATTAAAAATAAAACATTTTCAAGGAAATACATTATTCTAAAATCAATAGGTAATGACAAAGAAAATTATTACAAATGTCATTCTAGAAAGTCTGTAATTTCTTATATCTTAATCCTTAATATATGTCAGCTTAAAGATAATATAAATAGTGCAATAGTTCATTGATAGTATACTACATGCAAGACACCATGCCAATCACTTTACTTCTACTATCTAAATTAACCCTATGATGAATGATCTGAAGTAGAATTTTTTTATCCTCAGTTTATAAATGAGAACGCCAAAGCACAAAGGAATTAACTATACTGCTCACAAAAGTTAGAGGATATTTCAAAATGAATATGAAGCTATAAAATATCCCCTAATTTTTTGAGCAGTATATTTACCCAATATCAAAAAGCTGGTAAATGGCAGTTTTAATAACGACAGTTTACCTTTAAGTCTATGCTATTTCAATTATACCATACTGCCTTTTAATAAAGTCATATTGAACCAAATTTTACTATTTCACATTTTAAACAAAATATTTTCAACTTAAATAAAAAAATAAAACCGTCTAATTTTTTTGAAGTTTCAAATATATAAACACAATCTGTCAATAGCATTTTCATAAATTACCTTCCCAGCAGTGGCAAAAAATTCTCCATCTGGTGAAAATTTCATTAAATAAATTTGGGAAGCAGTTCTGTAAATTAAAGATATAAGGAATAATTATTAAGAAAAATTCAATGAGAAAGCAATATTACTCCATTAAACAATATTCAGCAATTTCTTCAAATAATAAAATTTTTGATAATACAAGTTTTACACTTACTTTTAAGTATAGCTCATAATTATAAATTTAAAAATATAACTTTAAATTAAATATGAAGATTATTTTTATGTAAAAATATTCATGTATAAGAATCATGCAAAGAACAACTTATCAGTCTTTAAAATTTAAGAGTCATAGCTCTCATTACCTCAGAATGTGAAAGAATGGTTATATTTTTAATCTGGATATCTGATTTCCAGAACCGTAAATAATCTGTATTCCAAAATACATTTTCATGGACAAACTAATATTTTAAAAAGCATTCTGCTTTATGGTAGCATGTGACTAAATACAGATTACGTGTGGGTTAGTGACCGTCAGGGACTGAGCCTTCCAGCTTCACCTATATACTTGGTGAGGACTTGCTCTTCTTCTCCAAGGAGTTTTGGCTCCTTTCTGTTCACAGCCTTTCCCTTTGGCTACTCATAAATGTTGATCTCAAGACTCTCACTATCTTTGCCTTCCTTTCCTTATCCAAGTTCATGCTTAGATGCATCCTACAATTATTTGTAAAGCAGGCCAGAGATTAATTCAGTCACAGTTCATTCCAAATACAAATATTTTTTCCTGACTTTAAATGTAACAAATACATACTATAAAATATTGATACAGATGAATAAGAAAAAAATAAAACCATCTTTAGTTTCACCGATACCATGACACCAATTCTCAGGCAAAACCACACTTAATATTTTAATATAAAGATTTCCAGATGCATCTGTCTGCTCTTCCTCTCTATTTCCTATGGGAGGGTGTGGGGGAAGAGGGTATAGAAACTGAGGCCACATCAACAGTTTGCTTTGCAACATTTACTTATTTAAAGATACATTATGGCCTGACCAGGTGGTGCCGCAGTGGATAGAGCGTCAGACTGGGACGCAGAGGACCCAGATTTGAGACCCCAAGGTCACTGGCTTGAGCATGGGCTCACCAGGTGTAGCTCAGGGTTGCTGGCTTGAGTGTGGAATCACAGACATGACCCCATGGTCACTGACTTGCGCCCAAATGTCACTGGCTTGAAGCCTAAGGTCACTGGCTTGAGCCCAAGGTTGCTGGCTTGAGCAAGGGGTCACTTGTTTTGCTGCAGCCCCCCGTCAAGGCACATATGAGAAAGCAATCAATGAACAACTAAGGGAGACTAAGGAGCCGCAATGAAGAATTGATGCTTCTCATCTCTCCTTCCTGCCTGACTGTCCCTATCTGTCCCTCACCCTCTCTCTCTCTCTCTGTGACACACAGACACACAAAAGATATATTATGAAGTTTTATGTATCAATATGTGTAGACCTCCATTATTTTATTGACCCACGCTCAGAGCCAATAACCTTGGGGTTTCAAACCAGCAACTTCAGTGTTCCAGGCCAATGCTTTATCTACTGTGGTACCACTGGTCAGGCTTCATTTCTTGATATAAAGTGAGATCAACTCTTAATATGCTTATGATTCATATGTATTACCATTTAAAATATTTCTCTTCATTGTCCATTGCTGTTCACTATTGAGATATCTGTTTCTTTTCTAAGACTTTTGTTTAAAAAAGGCATTAACCCAAAATTGCAAATATTTCCTCTCAATTTTTTGGTTTTTTCCCTTTATGGTCATTTTGATTTACAGAAACTTTTTATTAGTATAGAAAAATGATCAAGTTTTTCCTTTCCTTTCCTTTCAGTTTCTAGTTTTGGTGTCATACTTAAGTCTTTCCCTGACTCTAAAGCAGCACTTTTTATTCCATTACAATAGAACATAAATGACAAATGTTAGCCATATATGTAAACTTCCTAGTAGCCACATTTTAATATAAAAAGAAACAGGTGTGAAATTAATTTTTTAAGCTAAAATAGATGTCAAAAATATTATCATTTCAACATGTAGTCAATAAATAATAGAATATTTTACACACTTTGTGCTAAGTTTTTGAAATCCAGTGTGTATTTCATACTTATAAAATATCTCAATTTTGGGTTAGCTGCATCTCAAGTATTCAACAGTGATATATGGCTAGTTGCTATCAATACTGGATATTCACCTATATTTCTAATATTTGTTTCATTGTATAGAAATTCAATTTGTCCTTCCTTTGAAATTTATTTTGGTGTCAGATATAACACAGACTCTAACTTCATTTTCACATCCATAGAGCTAGCCAATTTGCCCACTGATGTAAAATACCACCTTATATATCAAATCTCCATGTATATAACTGTGTCTAACCCTGAACCCCAAACTGTCTGTTCATTTTTTTCCTCTCCTCATATTTATTTTTTTATCTATAAATATTTTAAATTCTTTTTAATTGAATGAGGGTGACAGTGGTTAATAAAATTATACAGGTGTACAATTCTATAATACATGATCTATATTCTGTTGTGTACTCATCACCCCACGTCACGTCTCCTTCCATCACCACTGATCTCCCCTCACCCTCTCTACCTCTCCTGCCTTCACTCTTGTAATCATCACACTGCTCTGGGTCTGAGTTGTTTCTTTTCCTTTGCTCAATCTGTCTACTCATATCAATAACAAATTGTTTAGAACTTTGGTTAAAAGAGAAATTACAATGGGATTTTGACTAAAATTATGTTTAATATACAGATTACTTAGGGAAAAATATACCTCTTCACAATAGAAAAATTTTCATTCAAAAGCATAAGTGTCTCTCTCCTTTTGTATAAATTAGCAAGTTCTATTTAATAATCTTCATATAGGCCTTACACATTTCTTTCGTTTCTTTGTAATTGTTTTATTCAACAAGTAAAAACAAATAAATCTGTAGAACACAGGCAATGGTAAATCCTCTGTATATAGGAAAAGTCATATCACAGAATAAAAAATAATACTTTTTACGTCAGTGTGGTTTTACAAAACTAAAATGCATTTATAATAAAACCACATGGAACAGGCTTGTTGGTTTTATCCCCTAGTTAATTGCTTACTTGCAATGCCAAATGCATCTCCAATCTCCGAAGTTAAGATCTGCTTTATCCAGATTTCCATCTTCAGTCGGCTTCTCCAAGTTGGAATTAGACCAGAGTTGCAAACAGCTAGAACCAGTTAAAAGACGATTGCCTAAAAATATATATGTTATTCACCACTTATTATTTAAATATTTAGTGAGTTACGTACTCAATAGTTTCATATAATACTATAAAGATAAAAACAACTTCTAAAAAGTCAAATAACAAGATTAGACGGAAGGGGGAATAAAGTTGTATTTTAATTTTGTTGAAACAACTTGGGAAAAAACAAGATTTTATAATCTCTCATTCAACAAATATTTAATGAACATCTTCTCTGTACCAGACACTGCCAGGCACAAAGGATGCCATGACGAATGTAACACTGTTGTTTTCATAATGAGTTTACCTTATGTAAAGAAATACTATGAACAGAGGCATGAAGACATGCAAATTCAAATATATGCCCAAGAATGGCTTGACTGGAAAAATAAATAAGGTTGGGAAAAAAATCTGAAGACAGATTATGAAACATTTCTGATGCTCATAAGGAGTTTGGAATTTGTTGTAGGTACATGGAATTAAAGGTTTTTAAGTGGGGGGAGGGAGTTTACATAAGTGGATCTGTATTTTAGAACAAGGGGTCTCAACTGGGGTGAGGGGTATCAACAGAGATACTTAACAAGGCCTGTGAACCTCCCTTCAATAAGATATGCAAAAGTTACATGTACAGTATGTGCATTTTTCTAGAGAGACAGTCCATAATTTTCACCATACTTTCAAAGATTCCAGTACACAAAGAAGGGTAAAGATCCATTTTAGAAAGGAACTCTAGTGATAGACAAGATTAGAGAAAACATAAGACAGAGAAACGTGGTTAATTGTAATAATACTGATAGAAAATCATGAGAATCTAAATCAAACATTAAAGTACTAAGCAAGGATTTGAAAGCCATTTCAAAAGCAGAATTTTCAAAGCTTAACACCAACTAAAAAACAGGAATAGACAATAGGTTTCAAGGACATATTTCAGCTTTATGACTTAGGTAACTGAGTAGAATGCTGTGCTATCATCCAAACAAACAAACAAAAAAGATAAAGAAAGAGATGCAATTTTGGCCAAAATGCTGATAATAAATAAAGCATTCATCTTGGCAATTACGGCCTATACATTGGTGTCTCTCTGGAAATACATTTTATTTCAAAAGGAAAGTGGGTCTCTGGCAAAACATAGATGTTAGGTCAAAAACCCTTGTGTCTAATTCTCAAATAAATCACTTAATTAGCATGTGAACTGGATCTAGTTGGGCAGCTTTTGAGTTTCAATTTTCTCATCTATAAAATTAAAAATCTGTAGAGTTGTGGTAAGGATTACCTATAAAATGTATAATGTATTTAGCACAGGCTTGACACTTAGCAGAAGCTCAATAAACAGTAACAACTAGGGGAAAAGTCTCACAGGCAGATAAAAATAGCACAGAAAGTATTAATGAGACTTTCCATTTAAATATGATTACTATTCCACTGTTTAGCTTACCAACAGACACAAGTTTTCTTTTTGAGATATAGTTGGCAATAACATTATATTAGTTTCAGGTATGTAACATAATGATTAAATAGTTATATATATTGTGAAATGATCACAATAAATCTAGCTTACATCCATCACTACACATGGTTACGACTTTTTTCGTTATAACAACTTTTGAGATCTATTCTCCTAGTAACTTGCAAATAAACAATACAGTAGTATTAATTATAGTCACTGTGCTGGATATTATATCCCCAGGACTTATTTCTTTTATAACTGGACATTAATGCCTTTTGACCACCCTAACGTAGTTTGGCCACTATCTACTTCCTATCTCTGAAAACTACCAAGCTGTTCTGTGTATTTCTTGGTTCAGTTTTTACAAGTTTTCTTTAACATAAATAGAAAATAAAATAATTCCATGAAAGATTAAGAATTTACTACAGAATACAAAATAATTAATACCTGGTATAGAATGAAACAAAAGTAGGTAAGGTATGGTATAAAATATATTGATTTGAACACAAAGGGCAGAGGTGTGGATATAATAAAAGGAAGAAAAAACATAAAAACCTACAACTGAAAGTTATGATTTCAGCAAAATACAATAGTGGTTTCTGAGACAACGCAAAAAGCATTATAGTCAGATTAGTATCATCATTTGAAAAAGATTTCTTTATATCCCAGTACCTGGCACATAAATATGTAAATATTGATCAAAACCAAAAAACAAATATTTCAGGTAAGATATTTAAAATTATTTTTATAAATAACTACAAAGTTTACTAATAGCTCCCAAATATTTATTTCAGCTATAATGTATTCCTCAACAAATTCTAAATTTTAAACTTCTGTATGTTAAAAAGAAAAATAATAAACTTTTATGTGAATTTTAACTCAATCATAGTTAAAAAAGCAAATGGTCATGAGCTATTGTCAAGTCACTAGTAGATATATATATATATATATATATATATTTTTTTTTTTTTTTTTTTTTTTTTTTTAAACGGGGAGAGACAATCAGACAGACTCCCGCATGCGCCCGACTGGGATCCACCCGGCACGCCCACCAGGGGCGATGCTCTGCCCACCAGGGGGCGATGCTCTACCCCTCCGGGGAGTCGCTCTGCCGCGACCAGAGCCACTCTAGCGCCTGGGGCAGAGGCCAAGGAGCCATCCCCAGCGCCCGGGCCATCTTTGCTCCAATGGAGCCTTGGCTGCGGGAGGGGAAGAGAGAGACAGAGGAAGGAGGGGGGGTGGAGAAGCAAATGGGCGCTTCTCCTATGTGCCCTGGCGGGGAATCGAACCCGGGTCCCCCGCACGCCAGGCTGACGCTCTACCGCTGAGCCAACCGGCCAGGGCGATATATTAAAAATAAGTAATTACCTTTTAATACTACTCTGTAATGCCGATTTTAGAGGAATTTAACATTCATGCTATCCTCTAAAACCTTAGTACCAACAGACCATAGGTACAAAAATTATCACTCAATTCAAATATTAAGTGTTTTTATTGCAGTTAATATGATACTTCAAGTAACCAGTTTACTTGCTAACAATATTTCTATAGGATTTTATCATTTACCAAATACTTCCCTATGTAATGCCTTATTTGATCACTGAAAAACTATTATGTGAACTACATATTATCTTAATTTATGAATTAACCATTCTTGATCTATTAAGTAATCTGTTTATAATCACAAAACTATAGTCAAATATGTAACATTTATTGAGAGCTTAATATATCCTGGGTCCCTAAAGATAACTAAAATACTGAAACAAATAAATTTCATTCCTTGTCTAATGAAATAAAATAAAATGAACCATGTAAACAAATAATTACAACAGACTATAGTGTCATAACTTAGCAACTGTAAATTATCATGCAAATAGAACACTTGTGAGAGTAGAAGGTAACACATTTAATAATTAAATGAGAATAATAGGCATAAACTAGGACCTACGTCACCCTATCCACAATCACCCTATTTCAAAATCTACTAAATGCTGAATTCGAACCCAGCTCTGACCTCTTTTCTTTCTATGTATAAAATATACATGCAGGTTACCAGCTATTATACCTAAATCTTAAAATCTCATGAGAAGAAACATTTTAACACAATGTATGATTTTAAAATAAAAATCTCAAAGATAACCTCTTTTTTTGCCCAATGGGGTGGGGGGAGAGAGAAAGAAGAAGGGAGAGAGATGAGAAGCATCAACTCATAGTTGCATCACTTTCGCTATTCACTGACTGCTTCTCATACGTGCCTTGACCCTTTGTTTAAGCCAGCAACTTTGGGCTAGAGCCAGTGACCTTGAGCTTCCAGCCAGCAACCTTTGGGCTCAAACCAGTGACCATGGGATCATGTTGGTAATCCCATACTCAAGCCAGAGAAACCACACTCAAGCTGGAGAGCCCTCACTCAAGCCAGATGAGCCCATGCTCAAGCCGGAGACCTCATGGTTTCAAACTTGGGACCTCAGTATCCCTGCCACCACCAGCCAGGTGATAGTCTTCTCTTATAAAATTTCTGGCCCTGGCCGGTTGGCTCAGAGGTAGAACATTGACCTGGTATATGGAAGTCCCAGATTCCATTCCCAGTCAGGGCAGACAGGAGAGGCGATCATCTGCTTCTCTCCCTTCCTTTTCCCCTTCACCTTTTCTCTCCCTCTCTCTCTTCCCCTCCCACAGCCGTGGCTCAACTGATATAAGCGTGTTGGCCCCAGGCTCTGAGGATGGCTTCATGAATCCTCCACCTCAGGAGCTAAAAATGGTTGAGTTGCAAGCATCGGCCCCAGATGGGCAAAACATCAGCCTCAGATGGGCAGAGCATTGGCCCCCGATGGGGATCACCAGATGTATCCTAATCAGGGTGCATAGGGGAGTTTATTTCCCCTCCTCACACTTAAATTAATAATAATAATAAATTTTCAAAGGTTCTAAAATTTGTGTTATAACTTAACTTTCCTCAGATATTTCATCTACCGTATTAAAATTTAAACTATTTTTTCTACCTAAACTGATGACCTGGTTATGTTCCAAAGATAACTTCTTTCTCATATTCTAGATTAGCTATTTTCAAATGGTATGCCACAAGAAATTGTAAACCATGTAATACCTGACTAGTTAGGGGTACTGACCTTTTCCTTTTAAATTGTCAAATAAAAACATGACAATAGGCAATACCACAGGAGTGGTCTGGTGTGAATGAATCAAAATTATATCTTTTTTTTTTGTCTGATTGGCAAAAAATATATTTTGGTGTGCCACTGGATATTAGTAACTAGTTTATGTGTGCCGAGAGATGAAAAAGATTGAAAATCACTGTTGTAGACTCCAGTTTCTAACTCTCTACTGGACATTGCTATATGATATGAAAGCACTTCAAATTCCACACATGCAAACAAAACCTGTGTTCTACTCTAACTGTTGCATATTTACTCTCCTTCTTCTGGTGGTCATAGATATCTTCAAATTCATGTGAAATCCAGTTGTCAAGTAATGTCAATTTTATTGCTAAATGCATTTCATATTTGTGCACTCCTTCCTTTCATTATTCATTTAATGTTAATACCTACTATGTTAAAGGTACTGAAATAAGTTATTTCTCATTCAGACTACTGTAAAGACATACTTTCCAAAGGTAATTGTAACTATAAATAACATATTTACCCTCCCGTTCCTCTTGTCTCTAATTCTTCTAATTCACTGCTCACAGAAAACTCTTGTAGAACACTTGTCACTAGCCACTTTCAAAAACCAATTATATTATTAGACAACTAGAAAGAATTAGATTCAAATCCCTTACCATGACTTTAAGGCTTTCTACAATATGATGCAATCTTATCTCATCACCAGATTCACTTGTCTTAATGAATTACTAAAATCTATTATAATCTATCTTACACTTTCTTTGTGGCTCTGCTCATCGTGGTAAATTGGTGAAAATGGCTTTGGAAGGTTTTTAAATACAGAAATAGATAACTGGTACATAATACACACTAACTCTTCCTACAATTCCTCTTTTTCCCTTCTCACTATCCCCACCTTCACTGTTAAATCTATCTCTCTGAGGTTAAAAGCCTCCTCTTCAATCAAACTTTGTCCAGAAGAAATTAATGCCACCTTCTCAAAACAATAGGTATTCCTCCTATAGTTGGAAACTATTGCAGTGTATCTTCATTTTACCATAAGTTCGAAAAAAGTACAATTTTATTACTTTTTTGTTCCCCACAATCTCACACAAAGCAGAACTGTAAAACATAACAGTAAAAAAAGCAATAGCTAGGAAAGTGATATTTCATTTCAGTTAATTCTGCTTCTGTTCTTACCGGCGGGATGCCAAGTGATATTGTGTGCTATTGATTCCAAAAAAAACTGACCACTTTTCTGCCATTGACTATATACTTCCTAAAATTAAAATAAAATAAAAGGTTATTTATCCAATTATTATTGACACCTTTTGTCAAACAAATGTATATATTCAGTATAATTAATACTACATGCATTTTTTTTAGGTATAACTGACCATGCAGTCATGTTTAAGAAGAACAAAACATTTAATTCTGTCAAGAAAAATAAGAATATGTGGTAGAGGAGATTATTGAGAGACTATCCATCCCTGGAGGTCCAAAGTCTATTGTTAGTATATTTAAACAAATAATAAGTATATTCCACCTTAGGCAATATTCTTATTGACCTCAAACTTAACTTACAATTATTACTTATTATTACTGTTACAAAGATTTAATTTTAAATATGTCTGAGTTTCTGCTCCTTGAAGGTTTTCTTCTCTTTTAATAATGTTTTATCCTCACCTTATATGGTATGGTATGTGTGAAAACTCAGAAGAGATGGAATACTTCCATTATAATGTATAATTTAAGTCTTTTCATTCCTTAAAGGAATAGTTTTCAACTTTTTTATCTGAAAGCCAGTAAGAAATATATGTTGTATTGTGAACCAGTATATATATAATATACAAATCCAATCAGAAGTAATCTACCCTTATTATAAGTGATGCACTCTTAACATTTCTACTCTATTTAATTCTCCTTTATATTCAGGTTGTGGCCTACTAGGTTGATTTCACTGACCTCTAATAGATTGAGGCCCATAACACTTTCTTAATGTAGTGGTTCTCATACTTTAGTACAAGAATAACCTTAATGTTTATTAAAAATTCAAATTTCCTCCCCGGCCGAATAGCTTCATTGGTTGGAGCATTGTTCTGACACACCACTGGTATGGGTTTGATCCTCAATCAGGGCACATGCAAGGAGCAACCAATGAATGCATAAATAAGTGGAGCAACAAGTGGGTTTTATTTTCTCTCTCTCCCTCTTTCTCTAAAATCAGTAAATATGTTTTTAAAAATCTTTTTAAAAATTCAACTTTCCAAGACCTACTACTGTATGTCTAAAGGTTCAGGCTCAGAAGGTTCAAGACAAGGCCCCAGATTCTGCACTTTAAACAATATCCCAGATAATTCTGATACTGGTGGCCTGCAGCACATGATTTTTTATAACACTGCCTTGAAGAAATGGCTCTCAATCACAGTGTACATCAAAACCCTCTCTAGAACTAGATATACAGGTCCTAGACACAACCCCACACTCCAGATTTAGAAGTTCCCGGGGCAGGATCTGGACACATGCATCAACTAGTGATTCTGAAGAGGACCTCTTATAAAGAACCACCATCCTAAAAAAATATGCCAGAATGTACAAAGAAATGGAAATATCATATATATATTTTATGAGGATCTAAAGATTCTCTGAGTAGACCCTGGAATAAGAGATTTCGTGTGCCTTCCAAGTCTACGATTTCTCCATCTGAACAGGCTTTCTCTTTAGCTGTCAGGCTTTTTTTTTACCCTCTCTGCAAAGTTAGTGCTACCTACCAATAAATCAGGCTCTTTTTAATGAGTTGTTGACACTGTTATATTAAACAATCATATAACAAGAGTGAAGGGGCAAAAACTGAAAATCTCAATTCTACCCTTATTAATACAAGCATTTTAACATAATGCACAGATTTGTTAAAAATCAGTTCAGTTAATTTAATAAACATACTATTATTTGAAATATATTGTTCTGAGTGGAGCAACCACCTTTAAAATTTAGTTTCAGTACTGTCAATTACTAATTCATAATGCTGTAAGAGCTTCTAATATTGGATTCATTAAGTAATGTCTAAACACAAATAAAAAACAGGGGAGAATTGTGGCTTCCCCATCTATAAAATTTTAAAATGGGTATAAATCCAGAGAAAAATATTTTTCATTAATACAAGGTACAGAAAAGAAGGCTCACACTTAGGGATCAATAAAGCTGGTTTTATTCTTAGTTCTGTGGCTTATTGGTCAAGTCACATTTCTTTTTTGGATCTCTGAGGTCTTAATTATAAAAGAAAAAAATACAGCTACAAAACTAAGTCAAAGAAAATATGTAAGACACTAACGAGTGAAAACTATGAAAGATACATAAAAGTATGTCTATTATTAAAACACTGCTTTGTTCTTTAACATATTCTACACAATCTCTGACATCATGTCATCCTTACAATAGCTCATGAAGAATATGACAGTAACCAATCTCAGAATTCAGTTAAGAGTCTTCTAAAGCTCCTTGCTATTAGCTCAAACAGCTAAGCCGCAGCAGAAAATCCCCAATCCTCTGACCCCTAATAAAGTCTCTTTGCACCACACTTTACCGATCTTTTGTCACATGGTTTAAATCACTAGTTTTTAATTTTGTTATTGATTTTTTTTTTTTAGAAAGACAGAAACACTGATGATATGTTCCACTTATTTATGCATTCACTAGTTGATCCTTGTATGTGCCCTGACCGGGAAACAAACCTGCAACCCTGGTGTATTGGGACAGTGCTCCAACCAACTGAGCTACCTGGCTAGTGCTAAATTACCAATTTAATTTTCAGTGCAGATGTGGAGATGGGTAAAATAACCTGGTTTGTCTGTCATATTTAAAGACATTTAAACTGCTCAAGAAATCTACTATATAACCTCAATAATTATAAACTACCATTTAACCAGCTTTCAGAACTATTCCTGACTATAATTTCTTAAGACAGTTCACTGGCCTGTTAACCATAATATTACATGATATAATAAGTTCAAGAAAATAGTCCTAGAGGTATGGTAAGACTCTGCAGTTAAAACATGTAACTTTAAGAACAAAATACATAAGGCAGTAAATCTATGTGAAAGTAAATCGTAAAAGCAAAGAATAAAGTGCCACCTAAGACTGGACAATGGTGTTTGTACTAGCAGTAACTTTATCATAACTGCCAAAGAAAGTTGTGGACTCTTTAAATACAGAAAAAAAATGTCAGGAGCAAAAATAAATAAAAATATTGCAAGACAATTCATTAGCACAGTTTAGTTAAATTCTATTTCAATGAAAGATTTAAACATTTTTAACATGAAAGTGGCATTTAACATTTATTGTTAACTATAGTGTATAGTTTATACTAATTGATTTGATGATCATTCTGACTTTGTACTCTAAAAAATAACATCTTTTAATACTCAAGACATTTCGATTCCTAAAAGAAAAATGATAAGTTACTGACCAAATTTTTCTTTTGCTTCGGTAGGTTAACTGGTTCAAAAACAGAGATAACATTTCCATAGCATGCTGCAATCTTCAAAAAAAAAAATGAAAAAAAATTATGGCTATGTTAACTTACTTATAAATCAAAAGAGCAAAGGAAATTAATAGTATAACTTAAAAACTATGCCCACATGTGCAATTTCATTCACCAATACTTGAGAATGTCCGTTTTAGAGACCATCATATCTGGATCAGAATCCCAGTGCGTACTGTCTGTCACTTACTGTGTAACTAGCAAGTTAATCTCTCTGAACCTTAGTTTCTCTATCTATATTTATAAAATGTATAGTACTATCTTCCTAATAGAATTATTTTTAGGATTGAAAGAACATTTGTAAAACATCTTATATATTATTATAAGATACATAGTAAATGTTAATTCCATTCCTCACAGAAGAATATATAATGATGTATTCCTTGTCAAGTAGAACATTTGACAGGACTTAAAATCAGTTTTTAGCCTCAAAGTTCACAATTCTGTGAGTATATATTCAACTTTTTAAAAATAAAACTTAGATATGTTCCTTTGTGTACTCTCTAAGGCATGTATTTTTTTTTAATATTCTATTTTATTTGTGTATGTTTAAAATCGACCCTTTAAATCAATGGAGTATAATAACCCTTCCTGGCTCTGTTTTATTAGGTAGTTATTACTAATGTTTGAGTGAGTCACAAATGAAGAACACTGAAATATCAGAAAACAGATAAGACAGACCTACAGAAAGACAGATTCAATGAATAAGATTAAATGAATTAATTATTAAATGAATGAAAAAATAAGAATATATAATCTAGGGAAAGGGTAAGGAATGAAGATGTAACATACATATGGGGAAGAAAATCTTTCAATGGATATATATATATTTTTTTTTTTTTTTTCATTTTTCTGAAGCTGGAAACAGGGAGAGACAGTCAGACAGACTCCCTCATGCGCCCGACCGGGATCCACCCGGCACGCCCACCAGGGGCGACGCTCTGCCCACCAGGGGGCGATGCTCTGCCCATCCTGGGCGTCGCCATGTTGCGACCAGAGCCACTCTAGCGCCTGAGGCAGAGGCCACAGAGCCATCCCCAGCGCCCGGGCCATCTTTGCTCCAATGGAGCCTTGGCTGCGGGAGGGGAAGAGAGAGACAGGAAAGCGCGGCGGAGGGGTGGAGAAGCAAATGGGCGCTTCTCCTGTGTGCCCTGGCCGGGAATCGAACCCGGGTCCTCCGCACGCTAGGCTGACGCTCTACCGCTGAGCTCAATGGATATTTTTAAGTGTTCTGAGGAACCTTAGGATATAGAAATCATCTACTGAGTTGGTCTGGGAGGGAGTATTTAGTTTGGGCCTTTAAAGTATAGGTAGTATTTCTTCAAAGGACAGTAAATATTCAATTTTAGAAATAAGGCATAATATGAACACAAATGTAAAGACTAAAAGAGGCAATGTGGTATGTTGGAGGTGACTGACCACCAGCCAAGCTAGCAGAGAGGATTCCTTAAATAGAACGAACATGAGGTCAAAAAAGGCAGGTTTGAGCCAGTTGTTCAGGGCCCCACGATAAGGTGAACAGTTAGCTAAGGTAATAGTAAGTTAAGAATGTTTTTAAACAATGAGTAATAAACAATGAATAATAAAACAATAAATGTTTTAAACAAGTGAATAAAAAGATAAATGCAGATGAATTTCCTCAAGAAAATTTAATCTAGTAGTACTATAAAGAAAAATATTAATGATAAAATATTGATGCCTGTGGTACCAAGTACTATTTCCTTCTTAAAGGCAAATAGTAGTACCTATGTATCAAAACTTATAAAATGTTCTTCCTGATATCTTAAGGAATCATTTGCTTATACTGATACTAGTAAAAAAAAAACAAACCTTTTATCAGAATGATTATAAAACCAAATGACCTCTTCATTCTAACCTGAACTGTCATGTAATCTAGCTTATCACAAAAAGATAATTCATACTGAAAATTATTAAAATTACATTTCCAATATTAACCAACCCTATCTGTGTCTAGATGGTATAAGTGAGTTTTTACACAATAATAAGATTATAGCAACTAGAGCTAGGAGCTCAAACATGAAAAAAAAAAGAAAAAAATCTCAAGTTTTAGTATTGTATAAGATAGATCATTTTGCAGTACAGTGAGACTGAAATGAGTAAACAAAAGAAAGACGAGAGACACTTGTAACTGTATTAAAGAGAAGGGAGCACAGGAGTAGCAAAAGGAAGAGTAGTTCAACAAATAAGTAAGGACTGCAAGAGGCAAAACTCCTTTTACCATCAGTATCTTTAAACTAGGTCCCCGAAGTAATGTTCAGACTGGCAGGTCTATTAGAAATGATAGATTCTTTTAAAAAAGGATTGGGTCCACTTTGGTTCCTCACACAAAATGTCTGGTGGCATCATATAGTTAAAAAAAAACAACTATGTATTTAATTATCTAGCAAAAATATTAACTGTTTGAGTAGTACAAACATTCATGTATGTCCTTGTGCTTCTGACCATACAGAGTTCAATGTTTTAAGAAAACATTAAAAAAGGCAAATGTATGTGCTTCTTGTTTCCATAAATTGGTTATCAAATAAACATGATTTTAAGTTAATAAAACTGGAACTGGAACTAATTTCATATACTGAAAGAAAACTCACTCGCAGGAGTCAACGAACATGAAAAAAACTCACTACATAAAGGGTTAAATAAAGTTGTAAAGTTCACCCCAGTATAGTCCACAGGAAACCATACCTAGGCCTGGCTCCCTATGCCAGGTGCTTTATTAAGCTATATACTACACAGCCTATTAGTTAGGACTCTCCCAATTCTTGCATTTTATAGAACCGTATTTAACCTGATTGATACAGCATCACATGCTGTTTCTTTTGTTGTTGCTGTTTTATACTTTCAGTATTACTTTTTATTTTCATATATATGTAATAAATTAAGAAAAAATTATAGACTTTAGAAGAGTTTATCTTCATTTTAGCACAAAGTTTATCCAGAAATTACAAAGAGGTAATTATCTGTCTACAGACACGTATCTCTAACAAAATGATTTCTCTTCAGTAGTTTATTTTTAAATAGATGGAAGATTGTCATCCTGTCCTTTGAGTCAATCAATTTTTTTTTTTTTCTGAAGCTGGAAACGGGGAGAGACAGTCAGACAGACTCCCTCATGTGCCCGACCGGGATCCACCCAGCAGGCCCACCAGGGGCAACGCTCTGCCCACCAGGGGGCGATGCTCTGCCCCTCCGGGGCGTCGCTCTGCCACGACCAGAGCCACTCTAGCGCCTGGGGCAGAGGCCAAGGAGCCATCCCCAGCGCCCGGGACACCTTTGCTCCAATGGAGCCCTGGCTGCGGGAGGGGAAGAGAGAGACAGAGAGGAAGGAGGGGGTGGGGGTGAAGAAGCAAATGGGCACTTCTCCTATGTGCCCTGGCCGAGAATCGAACCTGGGTCCCCCACATGCCAGGCCGACGCTCTACCGCTGAGCCAACCGGCCAGGGCCGAGTCAATCAATTTTTAAATAAGCTTCAGACTGGTGCAGGCAATAAGTATTAAATACAGGTAATAAGCAGTATTAAAGTTCTCTGTCAACTCATAGAGAAGATTATGCTTTATTTTGAAATTATATACTTCATAGACCAGCGGTTCTCAACCTGTGGGTCGCGACCCCTGCAGGGTCGCCTAAAGCCATCAGAAAATACATAATGCATATCAGGTATTTACAATCCGAATCATAACTGTAGCAAAATTACAGTTATGAAGTAGCCACCAAAATTATTTTTTGGTTTGGGGTCACCGCAACATGAGGAACTGTATTGCGGGTCACGGCATTAGAAAGGTTGAGAACCACTGTCATAGACTATCCTGGCATAAACCATATTCAAAAATGTCTTAAATTATCACAAGATTACAAACCTTGCCTTGTTGCATTGAACAGTCTACACATCCTACTTGAATATTTCCATGTTTAGCTCCTGGGATTATTTGTAATCTTTCAAAATCACTTCCCAATATAACAATGTCACATCCAGATGCATAAGCCTAAAAAAAAAAAAAGGAACAAAAAATAAAAACAATAAAATTGTCAAGACCTAGCATGTAAAATACTAGCATTGAATATTACGTTTTAACAGACTCATTTAAAGTTTTTTAAAATTTTGTATTATTTGAGAATACTTCCTTTACCTCCCATATACAAGTCCCATCGGCAAATTTAATCAGTCCTATCAGCAAAAAGTATACCAATTAGTTCATTTCTTCCTTCTCCACTGAACACTACCGCCCTTATCTAAGTTCATCTTTCTCTTGCACTATTGTTAATAGCTTGACTGTTTCCTTTCTCACCTCGAATTTCTTTCCACACAAAAATTACAGTGATCTTTTTAAAATGTTTATTATACCAAGTACTTTTCCCTGTTTAAACCCCTTTAATAGTTTCTTGGAATAAAATTCCAACTCCTTACCATGATCAAATCCCCTAAATGATTGTTTTGATTCTTCAAAACCATCTCAAGGTTGTCTTTCTTTCCCCTAATTAGTTCCTGTCCCTAACTGCCCTTCCTTCTGTTCCTTAGGTATATCAATCTTTTCCACCTCAAGGTGTTTATCTACCTTTTATCTGCCTGGTCTTTCTCTAGCCAGCTTCTTTTTTTTTTTTTTTTGTATTTTTCTGAAGCTGGAAATGAGGAGGGACAGTCAGACAGACTCGCGACCGGGATCCACCCGGCACGCCCACCAGGGGGCGATGCTCTGCCCACCAGGGGGCGACGCTCTGCCCACCAGGGGGCGATGCTCTACCCCTCCGGGGCGTCCCTCTGCCGCGACCAGAGCCACTCTAGCGCCTGGGGCAGAGGCCAAGGAACCATCCCCAGCGCCCGGGCCATCTTTGCTCCAATGGAGCCTTGGCTGCGGGAGGGGAAGAGAGAGACAGAGAGGAAGGAGGGGGTGGGGGCGGAGAAGCAAATGGGCGCTTCTCCTATGTGCCCTGGCCGGGAATCGAACCCCGCACGCCAGGCCGACGCTCTACCGCTGAGCCAACCGGCCAGGGCCTAGCCAGCTTCTTTTCAACATTTAGGTCTAAGTCCCTCACCTACCTCCCCACCTACCCCACCCACTTCTCTCTAATTCCTTTCCACCATATTACTATTTATTTTTCTTTGTAGTATACGTATATTATAATTTGTAAATATATTTATTATTATCCATTTCTATTATTAGACATAAAGTTCCAGACAAAATGGTAGGGTTTGAGTTTATATTGTTCTGTGCTCTAGCACTCAATTTTAACTGAAAGGCCTGCTTTAGAAATACCTATGGAATAAATGAAGTATTTAATTTTATAAAGGCAGCCATCATAACCAAACAAAATAAAAGGCTTGTTGGCAAGTATTTTATAACTCCTTTAGAATTTTCCAATGAGCAGAATTCTTCCAACTAGAACTCTTTTTGTATTCCATACCCTCCTAGCTCACAGGAGTTCCTTCCATTACAGCAGGGGTCGGGAACCTATGGCTTACGAGCCAGATGTGGCTCTTTTGATGGCTGCATCTGGCTTGCAGACAAATCTTTAATAAAAAAAATAATAACATTAAAAATATAAAACATTCTCATGTATTACAATCCATTCATTTCCTACCACTCATGTTCATGGTTGCGGGTGGCTAGAGCCAATCACAGCTGTCCTCTGGGACAACACCAAATTTTTATTGGATAATGCATAACGTACACAGGTTGTTGTATGGCTCTCACGGAATTACATTTTAAAATATGTGGCGTTCATGGCTCTCTTGGCCAAAAAGGTTCCCGACCCCTCCATTAGAGGGTAAATGGCCATCCTAAAATGCATGTATTATTGGTCAACATGCAGTGTATAACACTGATAATAAAACACCTATTGGCCCTGGCCGGTTGGCTCAGCGGTAGAGCGTCGGCCTAGCGTGCGGAGGACCCGGGTTCGATTCCCGGCCAGGGCACACAGGAGAAGCGCCCATTTGCTTCTCCACCCCTCCGCCGCACTTTCCTCTCTGTCTCTCTCTTCCCCTCCCGCAGCCAAGGCTCCATTGGAGCAAAGATGGCCCGGGCGCTGGGGATGGCTCTGTGGCCTCTGCCTCAGGCGCTAGAATGGCTCTGGTCGCAACATGGCGACGCCCAGGATGGGCAGAGCATCGCCCCCTGGTGGGCAGAGCGTCGCCCCTGGTGGGCGTGCCGGGTGGATCCCGGTCGGGCGCATGCGGGAGTCTGTCTGACTGTCTCTCCCTGTTTCCAGCTTCAGAAAAATGAAAAAAAAAAAAAACAAAAAAACAAAACAAAAAAAAAAAACACCTATCACAAACTATTTTTCCTCCTGATAAGTTCTTAAAGTTCTTGTTTTTGTGTTTTGGTTTATTTATTTTAAAGACAGAGACGGACAGACAGACAGGAAGGGAGAGAGATGAGAAGCATCAACTCATAGTTGTGGCACTTCAGTTGTTCACTGATTGCATTCTCATACGTGCCTTGACTGGGGGCTCCCACAGAGCTAGTGACCCCTTGCTCAAGCCAGAGACCTCTGAGCTCAAGCCAGTGACCCTGGGGTCATGTCTATGATCCCAAGTTCAAGCCAGCAATCCAGCGCTCAAGCTGGTGAGCCAGCACTTAAGCTGGAGGAGTCTGTACCAAGTCGGCGACCTTGGGGTTTTGAACCTGGGTCCTCAGCATCCCAGGTTGACACTCTAGCCTCTGCACCACGACCTGGTCAGGCAAGTTCTTAAAGTTTTAATAATTTTTTTTTCATCACTTTTGCACACACATATATACCTTACTTAACGTAAAAAAATAAGTATTATACTTAATATATACTTTATGACTTTAATTTCTACCAAACCTAAAATAGTCCTGTATATAATTCACCAAAAACTATTAGTAAAGGGACTTGAGAGAGCATACAAAAATTAATCTGCTCATATTACAGACAAGAAAAAGATGCCTAATAGGCTGACATAACTTCTTAGTGGCAACGAGGGCATGAGAACCCTGGTCTCTTGATTTTTGAGCTAGTGTTATTTCCATGGCATCACCAGAACTTCCCTAATTAATCATACTTGCTCGGAATTTTCCTAGAAGAAATTAAAAATAATCAAGTCTCGTTCCACTAGCGTCATATAGTGGAAATAATGGCACAGTAAACAAAAAAATCTTATGATGGTCAGCTCACCTATTCAAATATACACAACATGATCATAAGGTTTGTCATATGACTATTAGCCAGAATAAACTCCAAAAACCTTCATTTACTTCAAGAAAATTTTTCATTCACAATACTCTATAAATACCTTAATATTTTAGCTCTGGCTAGGTAGCATAGTTGGTTATAGCATCATCTCATTATGCCAAGGTTGTGGGTTTGATCCCTAAGCAGGGCATATAAAGAATTAATCAATGAATACATAAATAAGTAGAACAACAAAATTTCTCTCTCTCTCACTCTCTCTTCCTTCCTCTCCAAAAACAATAAATTAAAAAAATTATAGAAAATATACTCTAAAAAACAAATTCAAGAAAATTTTTCATTCATAATACTCTAAATATCTTAATATTTTCAAAACTGACTTTTCAATATTAAATTTTTATAAAATACTGATTTTCACTATTTCCCCAATATTGTTTTAAATTTTGAATGTTTACAACTTAGATTTCCTCCTCATTATATATTAAAAGTCTTCATAATTTTGCTTTCTTTTGTTATACCTGAAATAATCTACTTACTTTCAGATATTGTGTTGCAACTATTTTTGTCAACTATGACTTTAAATTTTCCAGAATTAAGTCTCTACATTAATCCTGAAGTACCTCCCAAAATTACTGTTTAATATAGCAAATATTATATATTAGCAGAGTTAAAAAATGCAAAATTATCTCAGAAATACAGTTAGTTCTAAAGAGAGGAAGATGCCAATTTACAATACAATTAAAGCCTGACCTGTGGTGGCACAGTGGATAAAGCGTCGACCTGGAAATGCTGAGGTCGCCAGTTCGAAACCCTGGGCTTGCCTGGTCAAGGCACATATGGGAGTTGATGCTTCCAGCTCCTCCCCCCGTCTCTCTCTCCTCTCTCTCTGTCTCTCTGTCTCTCTCTCTCTCTCTCTCTCTCTCCCTCCTCTCTAAAATGAATATAATACAATTAACTCTCAATCATTCAAAGACTTATCCATTTTGGATTACCCGTGTTCTTTTGCAGTTGCTGTATTATATTATCACATGACTTTTGTCATTTATATTTTCATATGACTTTTCCTTAGTGACAGTATTACAAAGTGCAAAGCTGTCTCTCTCTAGTTTTGCTAAACTTTAAATCCAAAGAAATTACTGAAATTCAACTGGAATATCTCTCATTCAGTCCTCACTTTCTTTTCTCAATGGCAATAAACTAGTAGATAGTGGAAAAACGGATATACCAGCTGCACTCCACATTTTACAAGTTAGCTATTATGCTTGGGGCTTAAAATAAAGATCTTCTGGTTACAGTTACAGTGTATTTGATTGTATAATTAGATGTAGGATGCATGAAAAAACTCAAACCATATTTGCATTTTGTTTCATTTCTTAATCACTTTCAAAAACTTTTAACTGTGCCCTAAAAAATCCTGCTGTGCACAGTTGAATAGCTATGATATATACCCACAATAGAATATTATACAGCTGTAAAAAGGAGGAAGAAAAAAAGAAAAGGAAAGAAAAAAGAATGAGGAAGATATCTATGAACTGACAACGGGGATATTAAGTGGGGAAAATAAAACCAATGTACAAAAGGGTATATATAACAGTATGTTACTTTGCATGTAAGGAAGTAGTTCAATAAGAAAACATACATGTTTCTGCTTATTACAAAAAGAAACAAAGAAAGGATAAAATTAGGAAACAATAGAGTTTGTTAACTAACAAAGATAGGAGAGGAAGGATGGAGTGGAAGGTTTAAAGGAAAGAATAACATTTCTGAGTATAACTTATACAGTTACGACTTTTGAAAACATTAACATCATACATATTCAAAAATTAAATTAAATAAATCAGAATGGGGGAAAAGGGAAGGTGAAACAAATGAACTAATGCATTTCAAATGAATACTACAGCTACACCTAGAGAAAGAAGGCATGAACAAACTAAGTAACTTATGAACACAGAATTTGAACATATATTTTGTTTTGGGTAACTGAAAGAAAAATATGAGCCTTTTTCCGATGTTTCTTCTTTACTCTCACACTACTATCAAATTCACAAACCTCTGAGTATTGTGAGAAGGTTTGAACCAAATCAAGCAATTCTGTAACACCAACTGGGTGTCCTACAATTTAACTCAATTCTGCCACTACCTAGAGATAGCATCAGATCCCACAGGTTAAGAAGGGTTCAGTCTTAACTGAGACTGCCCTCCACTTCAGATGATAATCACAAGTATTAGGACCTAGAATACCCATAATATGTCTGACTTAGCTACAAAAATCAGCGAGTCCCATGATCTCCTCCTTGGATTTGATTACTTGCTAAAACAGTTCACAAAACTCAGAGAAACAGTTACATTTACCAGTTTATTAGCCATAAGATAAAAGATACAGAAGAACAGCCATATGAACAGATACATAGGGTGAGGTCTGGGAACGTGTCTAGTGCATGCAGGAGCTCCACAGTCCCTGTGCAGTTGGGGTGCGTCACCCGGTACATGTATGTGTTTACCACGCAGAAAGCTCTCTGAACCCTATATTGTTGCAGTTTTATGGAGGTTTCCTTATGTAGGCATAATCAATTATTAACTCCATGTCAACCCCTCTCTCCTCTCTAGAAAATGGAGGGTGGGGTTGAAAATTCCAAGCATCTAATCATGGTTTGGTCTTTCTGATGACTAGCCACCACCAGGAGCTCATCCAGTTGCCTCATTAGAACAAAAGATGGTCCTAGTCTTCTTATCATCCAATTTACAAGGGTTTCAGCTCTGTGCCAGAAACAGGAGGCGAGGGGGTGGACAGTGGCACAGAGATCAATACATATATTTTTTTATTACCTCTAAGGCAGAGTAAGGTGAAGAAACACAAACAAATGCTGAAGTATTTTTGTAAGTTTTTTAATTGCAGTGGTACAAACAATGCAATTCTAAAACTATTGTATACGTATTATAGAAATGAGCCATAGTTCTTATTATATAAGAACAAATTTATGAAATGGGGGAAGACACAATACAGTCCTGTAAGGCTGGACTTATTAAAAATATTGATATACACCATTGTGTTACCTTGGAAGTTTTAATGTTTTTTTAAAATCCCCTAGACAAATGTTATAATCTTGTTAATGATTGTGTCATACTGTTATGCTCCCCCAACCTGTATGTGGTCAAAGGGTATATAACCAGCCTCTGAGATACATTTGGGGTCAGATATGCTCCATGTCAGTCAAATGCGGCCGGCATATTAATAAATCTCCTTTTAATAAAACCCTTCAAAATTAAAAAAAAATATATTGATATACAATCATGGTTTCCAAAATGTACATAGAGTAAATTCTCACATAACATTGTTGATAGGCTCTGTGACTTGATGTGAAACTATGTACAATGAAACCAGTTTTGACACAGGTTAAATCAGGGTCCAAACTGCAGCCCCTGAGGCCATTTATCCAGCCCCCGCTGCACTTCAGGAAGGGGCACCTCTTTCATTGGTGGTCAGTGAGAGTACTGTATGTGGCAGCGCTGCAAAGCGCGGCGTCGCTCACTACAGTACTACTTCCGGTGACACGGGATGCACGCATCAGGGCTCGGGAAGCCCGTCATATCACTTGTTACGACTGGCAGTGACAAATATGGAACTGGACATTGACCATCTCATTAGCCAAAAGCAGGCCCATAGTTCCCATTGAAATACTGGTCAGTTTGTTGATTTAAATTTACTTGTTCTTTATTTTAAATATTGTATTTGTTCCCGTTTTGTTTTTTTACTTTAAAATAAGACTGTGCAGTGTGTATAGGGATTTATTCATAGTTTTTTTTATAGTCCGGCCCTCCAACGGTCTGAGGGACAGTGAACTGGCCCCCCGTGTAAAAAGTTTGGGGACTCCTGGGTTAAATGATACAAACAAGAATTACATTTCTGTGGCATTGTATCAACGTTATAACCACATAACATTGAATGAAATTACGTTATTCAAGGACCTGCTGTGTTTTCATGTACACATGTAAACATGTTTGTACATGTATATGTGTATGCTATATGCATATATCAATACATGTATATACTTGATAGTTCTGT
Organism: Saccopteryx leptura; assembly: GCF_036850995.1. NCBI lineage: Eukaryota > Metazoa > Chordata > Mammalia > Chiroptera > Emballonuridae > Saccopteryx > Saccopteryx leptura. The sequence continues at coordinate 177,152,205 of NC_089506.1, read as the reverse complement.
CCAATGAAAGGGTCAAGAGGCAGACATTCTAGTAGCAATGAGATCATCAAGCATCTTGATCTTGGTCTCCAATACCTTTTCCTACTAAAAGAAATCAGGGCTCCTCAAAAAAATGTCCAATTACAGAGCTGAAATAGGGTAACTATGAGAGCCCAGAACACCCTGTTATGCCAGAAAGATAGTGAAGAAGAGAAAAAGAAAGAAAAAGGAAAAGAAAAGAGAAAAGAAGACCAGGTAAGAATCATCATCAATGGATACTAGATCCAAGAAGAAAATTTGGAGGAGGGTGAGGATATCTTCTGCATGGCATAATGTGGCTTTCACACACTGCTTGTTGTTGCAAGTGGCAGGGGGAGGGAGGAAAACCAAACCAGTTTTACAGTGAAAACATTGGCCAACACCTTGATGGGTCATCAAAATCACTATCGCTAATGACAGATAACATGTGCCTCCAAATGTGATACCCAGAGAAGGACACAACAACATTTATACATAATTTTGCACCAAAATGCATTAACCTCAATCTAAGAGGAAACATCAGACAAATGCAAAATAAGAAAAGGTTTGTTCTTTAAAAGGGGGAGGGACGTATCATATTCTTTTTTTTTTTTTTTTGTATTTTTTTGAAGCTGGAAACAGGGAGAGACAGTCCGACTCCCGCATGCGCCCAACCGGGATCCACCCAGCTCGCCCACCAGGGGCGAACCTCTACCCACCAGGGGGCTATGCTCTGCCCCTCCGGGGCGTTGCTCTGTTGCGACCAGAGCTACTCTAGCGCCTGCGGCAGAGGCCAAGGAGCCATCCCCAGCGCCCGGGCCATCTTTGCTCCAATGGAGCCTTGGCTGCGGTAGGGGAAGAGAGAGACAGAGAGGAAGGAGAGGGGGAGGGGTGGAGAAGCAATTGGGCGCTTCTCCTGTGTGCCCTGGCCGGGAATCGAACCCGGGACTTATGCATGCCAGGCCGACGCTCTACCACTAAGCCAACCGGCCAGGGCCCGTACCATATTCTTCAAATGTCAATGTCAAAATTAATTTTTTAAAAAAAGGGAAGTGAAAAATGATGCTAAATAGACACGATAATTCATTGTAATACCTGCTCATGGACTGAATCCTGAACTGAAAGGAGTAAAAATGCTACTGTTATATCAACTAACAAAAGTAGAACATGGATAATACATTAAGTAAAAATAGTATATCAATATAAATTTATAAAGTTGATAACTGTACTGTGGTTGTATAAAATAACATTCATACTATGAAATACAAACTAAATTGTTTAAGGGTAAAGAGTCATGAATGTATATGTAATTTACCCTCAAGTGGTTCAGAAAAAAATTTTGTGGAAATACACACATACTGTGTGCACAAATGATAAAGAAAATAGGGTTAAGTTATTACTAATACCAATCTAGGTATGAGAATATGCTGTTCCTAGTATTGTTTTTTTTAATTTTATTTAATTTATATTATTTTATTTTCTAGGTATGAAATTATTTCTAAATAGTTATTTTCCATGTAGTCATGAAGACATCTAAAATCTAAATAACTTTTTCCAAAAAAATTAAAATGTACTTCCAACTTTCACAAACCACAGTAATGGGAGCCTATTTTTTTCTCGTCGGCATTATGGTGCTGGGCCAATGCTTTCCACCGGTATCCCACTTAACCATCATGACAAATCCTATGAGGTATTTACCATCTTCATTTGACTGATAAGGAAACTCAAGCTTAAGAGAGATTGAGTAATTGCTCAGGTTTCAGAGCTAGTATAAGGCGCAACTAAGCCTGAAACCAAGATATAACAAATGGGAATAAACATGCCCTTACTCCCTTTGCTGTGCTGTCATAAAATGCCTTATAAACACACACTGGTATGAGATAATAATTGTTCTCTAATTTCTTCCCATAAAGAAAAATGCCTAATTTGGATGTAAAGCAAACAGAACTCCTGTAACTGGTGGTGGGAATGTAAAATAAAATGGCACAACTACTATAGGAAGCTAAACACATGCAAACCCAATGATCTAGCAATTCCACCCTAAATCTATACTCAACAGAAACACATCCAAATGTACACTAAGAGACATGTACAAGAACATACATACCTATTCATAAACTGCTAAAACTAATAAATGAATTCAGCAAAGTTGCAAGATAAAAAAATCAACATATAATAATCAGTTGCAATGTATTAACAAACTACTCAAAAAATTTTTAAGCAATCCAATTTATTATAGCATCAAAAAGAATAAAGTACTTAAGAAAAAATTTAACCAAGGTAGATCATATACACTGAAAACTGTAAGACACTGAGTAAAGAAACTGAAGATGACATAAATAGAAAGAGATTTCATGCTCATGGACTTGAAGAATTAATCTTGTCAAAATGTCTATGTTACTCAAAGCAATCTACAGATCAATGCAATGCAACTTTCACTGAAAAATCCTAAAATTCATATGGAACCACAAAAGAGCCCAAATTACCAAAGCAATCTTGAGCTGGAGTCATCACACTTCTCGATTTCAAACTACTTTACAAAACTGTAAAAATCAAAACAGTACAGTACTGGTATAAAAACAAGACACACAGAACAGAGAAACAGAATCATGAACCCATACCTAAACCCAAGCATATAGGACCAAGTAATCTTCAAAGAAGGTACCAAGAATACATAATGGGGAAAGGATAGTTTCTTCAATAAATGGTGTTGGGAAAACTGGACAGTCACATGCAAAAGAATGAAATCAGACCCCTACCTTACAGCATACATAAAAATCAAGTAAAAATAAAGACTTGAATGTAAGAACTACAACCATAAAACTCTCTAGAAGAAAACATAGGAATGCCCTTCCTGACATTGGTCTGAGGGATATTTTTTCTTTTTTAATTTGACAACAAAAGCACAAGCAAAAGTAAAAAAGTGGGACTACATCAAACTAAACAGCTTCTGCACAGCAAAAGAAATATTCAACAAAATGAAAAAGTAACCTATGGAATGGGAGAAAATATTTCTAAACCATATTTGATAAGGAGTTAATAGCATATATAATATATATATATATATGGAACCCCCTTGTGCACTCTTGGTGGAAATGTAAATTGGGATAGCCACTATGAAACACAGTATAAAGGTCCTTCAAAAAGTAAAAAATAAAACAATTATATGATCCAGCAATCCTACTTCTGGGTATATAGTCAAAAATGATGATATCACTATCTAGAAAAGATATCTACATTCCCATATTCATTGCAGTATTACTCCTAACAGCCAAGACATAAAAACAATCTAAGTGTCCATCAACACATGAATGGATGTATACAGTGGAATACTATTTAGCTATAAAAAAGGAAACCCTGTCATCTTTGACAACCTTGAGGGTACTGTGCTACTCAAAGTAAGTTAGAGACAAAAACTGTATAGATGTCATTCCACTTACATGTGGAATCTAAAAAGTTTGTACTGGCCTGACCTGTGGTGGCGCAGTACATAAAGCATAGACCTAGAACGCTCAGATTGCCAGTTTGAAACCCTGCTTGCTTCGTGCTCCTCCCCCCATTTCTCTCTCTCTCTCTCCTCTCTAAAATAAATAAAATCTTTAAAAAAATTAAATTTAATTAAAAAAATAAAAGGATTGTACTATCAAGAACAGAGTACAGGGTGATGGGTGGGGAAAACAGGAGATGCTGGTCAAAGGGTACAGACTTTACGTTATAAGATGAGCAAGTTCCAGGGATCTCGTGGACAGCACAGTGACTACAGTTAACAATACTGTATTGTACACTTAAAAACTGTTGAGAGTAAAGCTTTAATATTGTCACTGAAACAACAAAATGGTAATTTTGCAAGGTAAAAGATATGTTAACTGACCTTTCTGTGGTAAGCATTTCATTACATACATATTTAAAATCATCACATTGTATACCTTAAACTTATATAGTGATTTATGTCAATTATAACTCAATAAAACGGAAGGAAAAAGTTAAATGAATCTGTATAGATAATCCAAACTGGGTATCATACAAAATCAATTGGAATAGGCATATCTTTTTGTGGATAGCAATAATAATTATTAAATTTAATTCTCTAGTGTTTATTCAACATGCTAAGGTAATGAGGAAGTATACACACACACTCACAAAATAGGGAAAACAACCTTCAATTTAAAGTGGGCTGTGCGCAGTGGGGTGATTGCTGGGGGTTGGGGAGGAGGTTGTGGGGGGATAAGTGGTGACAGGCAGAGATAACTTGGGGTGGGGAACACATGTTACAGTGTACAATGTGTTTTAGAATTGTGCACCTAAAACTGGTATAAATTTGTTAACCCATGTCAAACCAACAAATTCAATAAGGAGGAAAAAATACATAAAACAGGCTGTGTGTGATTTTAGAACATTCTGCCACTAAATTCTTTAATAATAATCCATCTACCTAGATTTAAATAAAAACCTAAGATGTAACACAATACATATGATTTCTAGAACAAAATCTAAAACTAGTTATACAGATTTTTCTGAAATAGATTATTCTCACAAACTCACGTCAAGGTGCTCAAAGTACATTGTGGAAGGTTATCAAAACTATAAGAAGAGCACTGCTTTATCAAATAAACTGCTATGCTACTTGCTCTTTAAAATTAATATGCATATATTACAACTGGTACACAGCTGCTTCTGATTGTAATGAGAATAATCTATGACCAACCAATTAAATTGACAAGTAAAAATCTTTATTATTAGCCACATAAAACACTAACTTTCAAATCCAAAAAATGACTCTACTATTATGTCCCATTAGTTCTCCTACTGCTGTCCTAGATGCTGACAATGAAACCATGGAGTACATACACAATGCAAGACTGGTTAATAGTATAATGAAAGTGCAAATAAAGTACTTAGAAAGTATCAGATAGGGCCACTGCCTACCAGAAGCTTTCATACCAAGAGCAAAGTCAAAATAGTTTGATTTCAGTTTAAGTAGTAAAAAAAAAAAGGTATCTAATTACTGGATATACTATGTTAATAATTGCTTATTTTAAAATCTAGACCCCATAAAAACTAGCATTTAATTTCCTTTCAATTTCAACCTGTCACACTTTACTGAGGAAACAGGATCTCATCTCTTGAAATCTTTTGAAACAAGAACAGGTAAGTTATCTGCAAACATGCAAAGGGAGGAACTACAAACATAGGACTGTCTTTAGAGAGAGCATAATGTACCGGGAGGAATAAAAGAATTCTTCAAAGGCAACCTGTAAGAGGAAGATCTCATGTCCTTACCTCAAGTAAAACTGAAATTTAGAGAGATTTTTTTAGTCTGCATATACCATGTACCATTACTGTTTGCTATTTTCCTATCAATAAAAAAGAACTCAAAATCAAAAGAGGTTAAAAATAGGCTGATCAGGCAGTAGTGCAGTGAATAGAACATCGGACTGGGACACAGAGGACCCAGGTTCAAGACCTCAAGGTTGCCAGCTTGAGTGCAGGCTCACCAGCTTGAGCATGGGATCATAAACGTGACCCCATGTACACTGGTTTGAGCCCAAAGGTTGTTGGCTTGAAGCCCAAGGTCATTGGCTAGAGTAAGGGGTCATTCACTCTGCTGCAGCCCCCTTCCCGGTCAAGGCACATATGAGAAAGCAATCAACGAACTAAGACAGCGCAATGAAGAACTGATGCTTCTCATCTCTCTGTCTATCCCTATCTAACCCCTACGTGCGCTCTATCACACACAAAAAAATAAAGGTAAAAAGAAAATTCAATGAGTAAATAATAAATAGATTCTGCTTTTAACATGGAAGAAAAATGAGCTTTCAAGAGAGGTAAAATTAAGATGCATACAGTGTCCAAAAAATTGAGGGCACAAAATTTAGTTTATAATAAAACAATCAACTTAATGTTAAAGAATCAGGGATGAACTGGCCGCAGAAGAAAAAGGTGATCAAATGTTAATCCTTAAACTACCACAAAACTAGAGAGAACTGCGCCTCTTTACATTAAATAAGTATGTATACATATATAGTTTTTCACTGTATTTACTGCCATGCTTCCCAAGATCTGGAAGAAATCTGCAGTAGGCTTGGTGGGAGAAGATTAAAGCCTGGCCTATAGAAATGGAGTTTAAAATTCAGCAGGAGGGAGCAACAAGCTGCATGATGGTGTAGAATGGCTATGTAAGTTTTGGGACATTAACTCGTGTTTCCTTTAAATTAACATAGAGGCATTCATCCAGGTTTTATATACACTTATATAAAATATAAATATGAGTCACTTAGGTATATACATAGGCTAACATATTGTATATGCTTTGACTTTCACACCACTGCTTACAGAGATTTTTAATGCCTTCTTAGAAAAAGATCTTAGGATTTACATAGTACAAAGAACTCATATAACTTTAGGAGATGACAGAGAATACCATGTTAACCATCCTACAATCTTGCAGTAGTGAAACCTCCTTGAATGAAATGCTGTTCATTCCCTCCTTCTTAATAGCAAGAGCAGAGAGCAATGTCCACTACAGCTGCTCACTGAAACCTTCAGATTTACTCTTCTGAGTATTCTGGACAGGTTAACAGAATTAGAATCTCTAAAACAGCTGGGTTCAAGTGCAAGCTAAGACCTGTACGTGTTACTCTACAGAAGAGGTACAGACTCTTTTAAAGCAAAGTATCTGGTTGGCATAGATCTAAAAACAATTCAGAAATTAAATGCATGCACCATGTTAAATAATAACTATTATTTATTCCACTGGCAAAGACCACAAAAAAAAGTCAATAGTAGACAAAAAGAAAACCTGGATATCTGTCAAGCTGTTTACTTTGTTTCATTTATTTGGGTAAACTTTAGTTTTACTTTTAATCACAACTAAGCTGTAGCTACATAAGTTGTAGCACAAATCATCAGCATTATAAATAAACGTGTTGAGATAATAGGGTGCCACGGGATTACTGACATATACTTTGAAGTTATTATAAAAATTAAGGCAGAAAATTCTACTATACTAATAAGTAGGCCAAAATTTGGGGCCCTCTTCCTTCCAATATCTGGTAAGACTAATAAAAAAACAAATCACTTTCAGTAAGCTTTAATGTTCAATTACCACTACATAGCAAAAAGGAGTTCTACTGGAAAACAGTAATACAACTTTTAGTAATTAATGTGAGCAACCTAAAATAAATAAGTTTCCCAGGATTACTAAAGTGATACATATGGCATTCGAAGAACAGCAGGAGTAAATTATTCATGAGAAATAGTTTTTACTTTCTAAACTTATTCCTCAATGAATTTGAATGAAAAGCACTATTTTCACTATATTTTTAAGCAGCGCTAGTTGTTAACAATGAGTAACTGTCTGAAGACACCCACTCTTTCTAACTACAAGGATACTGGACCTTAACTAAAGAATGAAATCAATCCCAACTATTTCTAAACTTGACAATTTCAGCCCACGCAGTGGGGTAATTGAAAGTCCCTCCCCACCCCACTCCACCCACCCCCCAATTACACAACAACGATTTTTGTTTAAACGACTTTGGCAAACCATCCCGTCCCAAGGACCTCAGACTAGACATCTGAAACGTCCTACAAAACACTCTCACTTCCGACCTCAAGCTCAGTACAGTAAGGACCTCCACAGGGAAAGGTCTCTGCCCCCTCCTCTCTCCAAGGCCAGGTGCGCCCGGCCCTAGGGGGCGGGACCTCTATGAGGACCCGGGGAGCCCGGCGGGGGCGACGACGGGCTCCCGGCCTCCGCGGGTCACGCTGGGCCGAGCTGGGCTGACTCAGAGACGCGCACCAACCGCCGGCGACGCGGGAGCCTCCCTGACTCACCGTGAAGTGCTGGTCGCCGACGCTGCCCACGGAGAAGCAGTGGTCGCCGGGGTTCACAGCCCCGGTCAGCACCTGGTGCAGGTTCATGGCGGCGCCCTAGTCCTGCAGCGGACACCGCGGCCGGCTCATGCCCGGGATCGGCGGCGGCTTCCTTCCCTCCTTCCCTCAGGGGCGGCGGCCGCTCTGGGGCGGCGACCGCGGCAGCGACGGGCGCCGAGAGCCGGAGCCGCTCGGCTGGGGCCAGCAGCTCATCCCGAGCCCGGCAGGCGAGGCCTGGAGGGGGCGGGCCGGCGAGGGGCGGAGCGCCGTGCGCGTCCGCGCACCTGTCACAGCCCGCGCAGACCCAGGTGAAACTCCGGTCGACTCAGCGTCCACAGCTCCCGCCGACTCACCGCCGTGAAGGCTGCGCTGTCTACACACTTCTGAGCCCGTGTGGCGTAAGCAGCACCCGTCCGCCCTCTCCGCCTAACCTGTTCCTTTCCGGCTCCCGCGGCCGGCACTCCTACAGGCCCGGCCGCTCACTACGCATTGCCAGGACCTTTTGGTCGAAATATCGCGAGACTTCCCGCGGCCAAGAGGAGTACTGCAGTAAAGAACTGACCTTTTTTTTTTTTTTTTTAACCACATTACAGTATACAGATCAGCAACTGGATATGAAAACTCCTCTTCTAGTCAGATACTGGCCAATCCCAAGCTCCAGTTCAGCTCCGCCTACTACTTAAGAAACGCGGATCTCTACGAGGCTTGAGAGAGACTGTCCATTTGGGTGTTGAACAGAAGGACCCTAATAGAAACATAATGAGCTCAGAAACAGGTAACAATTTTCAAAGTACACTCTAGGGCTTAATCTGACTGTTGTACCAGAGTTTAAAACGGAGAAGTGCCTTAGAAATGGAGTTGCAGTGTCCTGATAGAAACTACAAGTCCCAGGATGCACTGCTCCCGTAGGCGTCTCAAGAGTATTCCCAGTGAATGTGGCTCTGGAAGTGTCTCTGTCCCGGAGTATTATTAGTACGTGCGGGTCCAGCTCGCTGAACACTGAGTTTGAAAGATTTAAACTTAACTTGACAACTACCTAAATGTTTTCAACTAAGTTTATCCTGTCGTGCTGTAATAATCCTGTCCCAGTCTTGTGTTGAGCATTTGGTTTGGAAAAACCTAATTCCAAAATGATTATAGTGTCGCAGCTACAATTGTGAGATTACAACTTTCCTTGTATTTTGACACGTTTTGCATTATTTATGACAAACACTTGTTTATTTATCTCCTCCCATATACTGTAAGTCTTTTAGGGACAAACTGTCCTGCTTATCTTCGTAGTCCCAAGTATCTGGTGCAGTGCCAGTTCCAATTTAAAATTTTTAGTTCAGTAAATGTTAAATGAATCAATGTAAACGTGAACTCTCCACTTAAAAAGAGTAGTTTTTTTTTAACTTTATTCAATTTATTTTAATATATTTTTGTTGTGGTAAAAAAAAATACCTTCATACTAGTACTTGGATGGAAGGAGTACTAATAATTTTATTTCATTTTGTTTACGTAAGTTTTTTTGCAACGTACATTTACTTTGTTCTGAAGTAAAAAATTACTTTAAAAAACAAGTTTAAGAACAATTTCTTTTAATTTGAAAGATGTAAATGAATTCCATTTATTCTAGTCTCTTCATAAAAATGAGGAATTTAAAACTTAATTTGTCGTTTAAAAAAACTATCTTATTGAGTATTAGCATTCTTACAGTTTAATTTGCATTTTAATTGTTAATTCAAATTTTACTCAAAGTGGCTTTAAGTTAACTTTATATTTTAGACCCTAAAGCAAGATTTTTCAATGTTCTACATAAATTGTGTATCTGGCTCTGAAACTTAACATGTTTACTCATTTCATTCTCCTCAGTTAGGTTTTGAAGGGCATGCAGTGTAGCAGAACAAAAGAAATGACATGGCCTGGTAATTAAGAAATCTGAGATTTATTTCTTCTGATCTTGCTGTGCGACCTTGGAAAGTCTTAATATCTTTGAGACTCGTTTTCCTCATTTGTAAAATTAAGTTTAACCTGATTATCACAACATTTTCCTTGGCTTTCTCATTCCTGCACTTCTAAGTACATCTCTTTTTATTAAACTCCTTGAAATAGACTACCTGAGTTTAAATTCTGGCCTAACTACTCAGAAAAATTACCTAACCTCTCTGTGCTGTACTTATATATAAAGTGAGGACAGTACATAGTAGATTTTTTTTTTTTATGGAATTATCATGAAGAATAAGTGAGAACAGTGTTTAGCACATTCACAGAATTCAGTGGATGTTAGCTATTTTATTATTATTTTTAAACCTGACATTTTAACATATATTTACTCTTTCTAAGGTTTTACAAATAGTGTCAAACCTCAGCCCAAATCTAACTTTCCAGGGATGTTTAAGATTTCCACAAATGCTTTTGAAGCCAACCCAGTCTGTACCCAAAACTGTGGGACTACAAAAGCTAATGAAAAGCAAGGACATTCTTTTGCCTCTGTTTGCTGTCAACAGAGTTGACTACATATTCCATTAGCAAAAAGTATTTATGCAGGAAAAAGAAAGGATAGTAATCCAGTACATACAGCAATGGCAAATCACTCACAGGAAGAGAGCAAGAAGGAAGTTAGAGAGGAAAAAAAAAAACATTACATGGAATTCATAGGGACTAAGGTTCTGAAAACTCTTCCACGGCCCCTCCTGATTCCTGTCCTTTTTTAGTTTTCATTGATTGCTTCTCATACATGCCTTGACCAGGGGTGGGGGTGGTGGAGAGGTAGGCTCAAGCAGAGCCTACCCCTTGCTCAAGTCTGAAGTCAGAGACCTTGGGCTTCAAGCTAGCAACCTTGGGAGCGTGTTGATTATCCCATGCTCAAGCTGGCGACCCCACACTACTCGAACTGGCAAGCATGAACTCCGGCCACTGTGCCACCACCAGTCAGGCCTGATTCCTAGAATTAAGGAATCTGTCATAAATTTTGACAACTCTTATTTATCAGAAATACTCTACTACTTTATTAAATTGCCCATTAATCCACCTGTCTTTGATAGAAAGCAGAATGAACTATTTCAATGAAACAACTGTTTGTAATTTATCTATTTCCTCCACTGCAACTCTGGCCTGCTGTCTGATTTTATACAGCCTCTGAGTTAAAAATAGTTTTTACATTTTTAAATGGCTGAGGCCCAGGCTAGTTGGCTCAAGGGTAGAGCGTCGGCCCTGCGTGTGGATGTCCTGGGTTCAGTTACCGGTCAGAGGACACAGAAGTGGCCATCTGCTTCTCTCCCTCTCCTTCACCCCCTTTTTTCCTTCTTCCCTTCCTGCAGCCAGTGGCTCAGTTGGTTTCAGTGCATCAGCTCTGGGCACTGAGGATGGCTCCATGTAGCCTCTGCCTCAGAAGCTAAAAATAGCTTGGTTGCAAGCATGGCCCCAGTTTGGCAGAGCACTGGCCAACAACCCCAGATGGGTTGCTGAGTGGGTGGATCCCAGTCGGGATGCATCCAGGAGTCTGTCTCTCTATCTCCCCTACTCTCACTTGGAAAAATATAAAATAAATGGTTGAAAGAAATCAATATAACAATAATACTTAATGAACCTGACCTGTGGGGGCGCAATGGATAAGGCATCAACCTGGAGCACTGAAGTCACAGCATCGAGACCCTGGGCTTGCCCAGCAAGGCACATATGAAAAGCAACTATGAGTTGATGCTCCCGTTCTCCCCTACCCCACCTTTCTTACTCTCCTCTCTCTAAACTCAATAAAAAAAATTTAAATTATTTTTAACTAAACAAGGAATATTGATGATACATGAAAACTATGTGAAATTTGTATATCCATTAATAAAATTTTATTGGAACACAGACATGCAAAATGTCTATGACTGCTGTCACACTACAACTGCAGGACAATAGTTTAACAGAGACCATATAGCCAGCAAAGCCAAAGGTCTACCGGAAAGTTCTGTCCATTTTTGGAATAACAAAATATAAATTCTTCTGACTTAATTCATGTGGCACCCATCTTGAATATTTCCACACCAATCCTATCTTCCGAATATGGTCTGAAATGGTTTGCTGAGCTGAATTAAGCCTTTCTGCAATCTCTGATGTTGTCAGAAAAGGATCTTGCTCCAACATGGTTTTAACAACATCGTCATCAATCAAAGATGGTCGCCCAGCCCTGGCCGGTTGGCTCAGCGGTAGAGCGTCGGCCTAGCGTGTGGAGGACCCGGGTTCGATTCCCGGCCAGGGCACACAGGAGAAGCGCCCATTTGCTTCTCCACCCCTCCGCCGCACTTTCCTCTCTGTCTCTCTCTTCCCCTCCCGCAGCCAAGGCTCCATTGGAGCAAAGATGGCCCGGGCGCTGGGGATGGCTCTGTGGCCTCTGCCCCAGGCGCTAGAGTGGCTCTGGTCGCAATATGGCGACGCCCAGGATGGGCAGAGCATCACCCCCTGGTGGGCAGAGCGTCGCCCCATGGTGGGCGTGCCGGGTGGATCCCGGTCGGGCGCATGCGGGAGTCTGTCTGACTGTCTCTCCCCGTTTCCAGCTTCAGAAAAATGAAAAAAAAAAAAAAAAAAAAAAAAAGATGGTCGCCCAGAACGTGGCTTATCAGAAAGGTCGAATCACCTGTTTTGAATTTTTTGAACCATCTTCTGCATGTCCTATCAGAAACTGTACCTTCACCAAACACTTTCAATAAATTTCTACATGCTTCTGTAACATTTCTTCCTCGTTGAAATTTGTAAAAATACAGTGGCATAAATGAACTTTATCAGTAGCCATGGGTACACTATCGCTTCACGCGTAAGACTAACGTGAATCAACTTTGTTTTAGTTAATTTGCTACAACTGTGTGTATACATTAAGTGATTAAAAATAGGCACACATGTGCCAAATAAACATGTGCTTACGTGTGGAAACTTGTGATAGAGACAGACAGAACTTCCCGGTAGACCTTATATTTACTATTTGGCATTTTAGAGAAACATTGGCTGACTACCAGCCTATAAGAAGGACCTGCTCTATGAGCTATGAAATAGGTTTTGCTTTGCAGAATTGTTGTTGTACTGTATGGCAGCTTAATTTGCAAAACATTGAATGTTAATGATTACACAAGTATCTTTAAATATATCTATTGTGTGCATCTATGATTCCCCAATATTTGTTACAGTGCAAAGTAAATACTCACTAATAGTTGAATGCAAAGATGAATATAAACAAAATCTGACTCCCATATATATAAAAATTTCCTTGGAAGAATTATCCCAGAGAGATGGCTATAGATAATCCCCTTACTTCCAAGCTGCTGGTCCTCCTAGATCACACCCTAATGTCCTTCGCCTCTTCTTCACAAGGGTCCATTTCTAAATCCAGTCCTTACTTATACAACTTGAGTGTCATTCTGACCTTGTGGCAAAACTAGTAAGGCAAGGAAATGGAGGAGAAGGAAACTTATACCTGTCTGCCTTTCATCTTCCCCCTCCCTGGACCCTACTGCCCAGAGACATAAATGCACTTTCTAACACACACACACACACGCACATCACAGGGATTCTTGAATCTAATTATTTCCTGAACTGTAATTAGATTTTATTATTCTTTCCCTTGAATGCTCAAAGGCTGTGTGCTTTTGTGTATTATTCTTTAGGGGTTTTTTTTTTTTACTTTATTTAGTTTTATTCCTAAGAACTGAAAGGAGAACAATGGCTGTAAAAAAAAAAAAAAAAGGAAGTCTTTTTAAAAAAGTAAACTTCTGTATATGTTGCATTATTACTAGCAGTAAAATCTCTTAGAAAACCAAAGTGCTGCAGTTTCTGGGACTGCCAGGCCAAAGAGAAGTTATGCTTTCTTCAGTGCCAATCTTAAAGGGGAAAGGGAGACTTTTATTACAGACGCAACATGATGACAGTAACGAGAAAGGCAACAGGCTAAACTCTAAGGTCCTCATGAGGAAAAAGAAGCATATAGGAAGCCAGCTCAGATTTGACTGCCTGATATCCTTGTGATTCCTCTCTTCCTGCTGCCCTCATCCTAAACTCATCAGTATAAATCCCTGTCCTCCCAGGGCCTGTGCCACAGGAGCCAACAATACAAACTTCAGTCCCCACTGCCAACACCCAATCAAAGAGGGAGGTTATAAGTAAAGGGAATGAATCCCTAATCTCATAACTAAGGCTAAATCAGGGGGGCTGTGCTGCTGGAATTTCACACAAGTATTTCAAACTCATCTCATAAAAATAATATATGAGGTCTCTGTGCAAATAAGACACTGACTCCCCCAGGAACTTGCCTATACGGCCAATAGTAACCTTGCTATAGCAAAATCAACCAAGAATATTATAGGTTAAATAGATATTTGAGCAATGATACAGGACCCTAGTCATCATTTATAATGTTATTATAGAAAAGTTAATTTCAATACCTCTAAAATTTGGAGATTGCCATTAAATAAAGTCTCTTGGCTCACTATTGCTCGGCTGGAGGGCTGTCTACCTTTAAGCATTTAAAGGGCAGTTATTTATAAAAACCACTATTAAACAACTACTCTACACTGTAATAGGTATTTTGTTACCTTATTTAAATTGCAGCAACCTAGAAGGGCAGTGCTTGAATTCAAATAATTTAACAACCAGTTCTCTGCCCTAATGACCATTTTAAGTACAAGAAAACAATATACCAAGAGGTAGTTTATTATTTCATGCATTTAATACTTAAATAGGAACAATAAGAGTACATGAAAATATGTTATAAGAGTTTTAAAATATTAATGAAAAAATATTAAATAGTACCTTACAAAAAACAGTAAAATTGTTATTTAAGATATTTCCATATTACTTCTTGATTGGCATCCTCACTTGCAATTTTCTTTGCTTTTATCTGAGTATCATCAGCTGTGTGATTTATCCTTAACCATGTTTTCACTGTAGGACTTGGATCCCATCTCTTTACCTATGAACAGCTTAGAATACGCTGTTGCACAGATGAACATTAAGAAATAGTAAGGGATGTAAATTTGTGATTTTCACATTGGTCAGCTGCCCAGGCATCCACCTTAGTGAGAACCCTGATTACAAGTGCCATTTTAACAACTGGTTTGCTGAACTCAACAAAAAATTAGGTATTGGTTTTGCCAAACGTGTGAACTGGCTGAATCCTACCGCTGTGTAAGGGTAATATCTCTGTTTTACAAATGAAAAAACCTAAACTCAAAGAGATTAAATAACTTGGCAAAGTCACATTAAATTTGTATCAAATCACCATCCAAGGATTTGAACTCGGATCTCTTGGGCTGCAAAGGCTAAGTGTTCTTTAAAGACCTCTGAACCCCAAGGTGAAGACAACCAGAGTCTACCTCTTATCCTCTACCTGGAAAGGGAAGAAGAGACAGGAAAGGTGAGTTGATTTATTTAAAGTGGGTCTTCAGGATTCTCTGGTGAAAAAATAAAATCTTTTAAAAGTTTTCTCCTTTTTCACAATGGAAGGGAAGCTCATTTCCTTACCTTGACCCAGTTCTAAACTATAAAGGCCAGCCTTTGTTATAAGGTAAAATAAACAACTCCAAAAAACTCCCTGACACTCAGCCAATTAGGTAAATATTCACTTGGTTAAAGGCAAATACTTCTGGGGAAGTTTTTGAACCACCAATAAATCACACACATTAGTTTGTCTTTACCAGGTGTGGCTCTCTTGTGCCTACTGGAGTTTTCATTAGGAGGAAGCAGAAGTCAAGAGATGTTATTTGCTTTCCCTCTCTTTCTCCACCATAGTGGTATGTATGGTTGACTTTGTTCCTTTCCATGTCTTGTTACAAAAACTTTCAGGATCAAATAATTACTGGCCATGAAGACGGGGGCCATGATGAAGAAAGTGGCTGCAGAAGTCAATGTCACTTTTGAAGATCAACAAAAAAATAAACAGATTGACTAGGAATACAAGTAGAATCATAGACCTGAAGGAAGAAAAATGTAATAAAGAAACAACTCCAAACTTTAGAAGATGCCTGTGAGGATATGCTTGCAGATGACGACTGCCTAATGGTACCTTATCAAATTGGTGATGTTTCCATTAGCCATTCTCAAGAGGAAACACAAGAAATGTTAGAAGAAGCAAAGAAATATTTACAAGAAGAAATTGATGCCTTAGAATCCAGAGTGGAGTCAATTCAGGTGTTAGCAGATTTGAAAGTTCAATTATTTGTAAAATTTGGGAGTAACACAAACCTTGAAGCTGATGAAAGTTAAGCATTTTTTAATACTACTTTAAAAAAATTTTAATACACTTTAATATTGTTTAAATGATCATTTCCCTTCAAATAATATGGAAAGCAAAACTTGAAAATCTTTTATTTATTTAATGGAAACTTGCCTATTTGCACATCTTGCTTATTTATTTTATATTTTTAAAAGAAGACAATCTTCATAAATGTGTTTTTCATGACAGTATGTCAAGTTTTGGAGTTTTATGTCATCTTATTGAAATCAGGTAAGGGAAAAAGAGTAATTACTGGCCAGGAAACAATAGCAGAACTGTCCCATTCTCCAATAGATTCAGATGAAGTCTGGTAATAAAATAAGATACAACTCCAAAAGGCGACATCGGGGAAGAACCAAGCTGTGTCAATAAGGAGTCACATGTGAGATGGCGCACAGATTTAGACTATTTCAAGGTCACCTACACCTTACTGTCTGGACAGTTGAACTTGTTTTATTGGGAAACTGATTTTTCTCTTTGTTTCTTTGCTTCTGCACAAGTAGGTTGGTTCAATAATAAATATGAGAACTTTTGTTTTAAAAAATAAAGAAGTAATTTTGAAAGGGAAAGGAGAGGCCATAGGAAAGACAACAGCAAGGAGTTTTGTTTAGTCAGGAGCAACTTCTGGGCAGTGGACTCTGGGGCAGGAATGAAGAAGAGAGACTATCCCCATCAAAACCTCAGAGAATTATTTTATGCATATTGACAAATTTATTCTAGTGTTTTATGAAGAAGGCAAAAACCCCCAAATAGCCGACACAATATTGAAAGAAAGGAACGAAGTTGGAGGACTGACACTACCCAATTTCAAGACTTATGTTAAAGCTACTGTAATCAAGACAGTGCAGTATTGGTAAGAGGATAGACAATGGGACAGAATAGCCTAGAAATAGACCCACATAAATATAGTCAACTGATCTGTGGCAAAATAGCAAAAGTGGCGCAGAGATAGTCTTTTCAAGAAATAGAGCTGGAAAAAACGGGCAGCCACATGGTAAAAAAACTAGACACAGACCTTACCTCCTTCACAAAACTAACTCAAAATGGATCATAGACCTGGATATAAAATACAAAACTATAAAACTCCTAGAGGATAACATAGGAGAAACCAGATGACCTTGGGTTTGAAGGTGACAGATACAAGACCAAAGGCATGATTCACTAAAGAAACAGTGGATGAGCTGGACTTCATTTAAGTAAAAAACTTCTGCTCTGTGAAAGACAATGTCAGGGAATGAGAAGACAACCATAGACTGGGAGAAAGTATTTGCAAAAGACACGTCTGGTAAAGGACCTATCTAAAGTATACAAAGAACTATAAAACAACTATCTGGTTCAGAAATGGGCCAAAGACATTAATGGATACCTTACTAAAGAAGATATACAGATGGAAAATAGTATATGAGGAAATGCTTCACATGATATATTATCCAAGAAATGCAAATTAAAACAACAATGAGATACTACTACACATCTATCAGAATGGCCAAAATCTGGAACACTGAATGCTGACAAGGATGTGGAGCAACAGGAAATCTTATTCATTGCTAGTGAAAATGCAGAATGATACAGTCACAGTGGAAGACAGTTTGGCAGTTTCTTATAAAACTAAACTTACTCATGTCATATGATCTATCAATCGTGTTCCTCAATATTTACCCAGAGGAGTTGAAAACTTATATCCATACAAAAATCTGCAGACAGGTGTTTACAACACCTTTATTATAATTGCCAAGATTTGGAAACAACCAAGATGTTCTTCAGTGGGTGAATGGGTAAATGCACTGCTACATCCAGACAGTGGAATGTTACTCAGTGCTAAAAGAAATGAGCTGTGCTTTGGCTGGATGGCTCAGTTAGACCATCGTCCCAAAGCTCAGAGGTTGCTGGTTTGATCCCTGGTCAGAGCACAGATCTATGTTTCTGTCTCTGTCGCTCTCTTTCCCTCTCCCCCTGCCTTCTTCTCTCTCTAAAATCAACAAATTAAAAGAAAAATAAATGAGCTATTAAGCCATGATAAGTCATGGAGGAACCTTAAATGAGGAATATTACTAAGTGAAAGAAGCCAATCTAAAAAGACTATATACTGTATGATTTTAACTCTATGACATTTCTGAAAAAAGCAAAACTGTGGAGACAATAAAAAGATCAGTGATTGTCCAGGATTGGGGGTGGCAGATAAATAGGTAGAGTATAGAGGCTTTTTAAAAAGGTAGTGAAAATACTGTGTATGATACTATCAAAATGGGTCCATGTCATTATATATTTGTCGAAACCTATAGAATGTCTATCAAGAGTAAATCCTAAAATAAACTGCAGCCTTTGGTTGATTGAATTGTGTCAATGTAGGTTCATAAATCGTAACAAATGTGTCATTTTCGTGGGGGATTTTGATAATGGGAAGGATATGCATGTGTGAGGGCAGGGGTATTTGAGGAATCTCTGTTCTTACCTTTACTCTTGCTGTGAACCTAAAACTTCTCAAAAAATAAATTTCTTAAGAAGTGTGATTTTGGGAAGTCATCAGAACCTACCACTTACTTCACTTTAGCTAAAAAGGTGAGAAGAGATAGGAGAGGTAAATTTACAGAAATTTTGGGACTATTTCTCAAGCTTGGGGAATAATTTCAAAAGACTGATCTGTTCTGGAATCAAATAAAACAAAAGGTGTGTGTGAAAGAGGGAAATGTTTTTTATTCAATTAGATTATAAACAAACTTATCAGGAACTATGCTTTCACTCTCTCATAATTATATTTCAGAATAACTGATGAGGCAGAACATAAAATTTTCCAGCCCAGAGGAAACTGCTGACCTCTTTTCTGCCTAAAACACCATAGCAAGTGCCCTTGAAAGCCATCTATGTCTATGTAAGAGTTACTTGAGTGGCCCCTTTAATTATGCAATATAAGCCAAGGCACATGACCAGGCGGTAGAGCAGTGAATAGAGTGTCAGCCTGGGATGCTGAGGCCCCAGGTCCAAAACCCTGAGATTGCTGATTTAAGAATGGATTTACCTGGTTTGAGCCTGGGCTCACTAGCTTGAGCACAGGATTGCTTGCTTGAGCTTGGGATCATATACATGACCTCAAGGTTGCTGGTTTGAACCCAAAGATCTCTGGCTTAAAGCCCTAGGTCACTGGCTTGAGCAAGGGGTCACTGGCTGAGCTGGAGCCCCCTCCCTCAAGGCATATATGAGAAAGCAATCAATGAACAACTAAAGTGCACAACTATGAGTTGATGCTTCTCATCTCTCTTCCTTCCTATTTGTGTCCCCCTCTCTCTCCTTCTCTTTCTCTCTCTCACTAAGAAAAAAAACAAAACAAAAAAACCCAAGGCTACTTCTTTATAAAGATGGAGAAATGAAGTAGGCCACACACTCTGTTCACCAATGTATAACTAAAGAACAACAACAAAAAAATATTTAAAAGCAAAATTTTATTAGTAACAACCACATTAGGAAAGAAACACAACCTCGTGAGATAAACCAGAGGAAATGATAGCAAACTACGTAAGCAGAAGTTTCTGCTAAGGCCGTGATGGTGAACCTTTTTATAAAAACCGCCACTTTTGCAGTGCTGGTCAACTTGGTCCCTCCCGCCCACTAGTGGGCGTTCCAGCTTTCATGGTGGGCCAATTACTGGAACGCCCACCAGTGGGTGGGAGGGACCAGGTTGACCAGCACTGCAAAAGTGGGCTTTTTTTTTTTTTAATATTTTTTTATTTATTCATTTTAGAGAGGAGAAAGAGAGAGGGAGGAGGGGGGAGGAGCAGAAAGCATCAACTCCCATATGTGCCTTGACCAGGCAAGCCCAGGGATTCGAATTGGCAACCTCAGTGTTTCCAGGTCGATGCTTTTATCCACTGAGCCACCACAGGTCAGGCAAAAGTGGGCGGTTTTTATAAAAAGGTTTGCCATCACAGTGCTAAGGCTTAGTGTGGCTCGGCTTGCATCTCCCAGAGGCAATCCTCACAAGTTAAAAACAAATCATAAGAATTCTCACAAATAACCTGACCTGTAGTGTTGCAGTAGATAAAGCATCGACCTGGAATGCTGAGGTCACGGGTTTGAAACCCCGGGCTTGCCTGGTCATGGCACATATGGGAAGCAAGTACAAGTTGATGCTTCCAGGTCCTCTCTCCCTGCCTTTCTCTCTTTTCTCTCTCTAAAATCAGTAAGTAAAACTTAAAAAGAAAAAAGAATTCTCACAAATCCAAATTTAGGAGAAGTGGATTGAGAATATATCGTCTTGGTTTTTTTCTCTCTGTCTAGAAGAGTGGGAATGGCTGCTACAGCATGGAAGCTGAACAGAGAAATGAACAACTGTCACCTGAGGTGCTCCTCACTGGTCAGCGTTTAGGACGCAGGGCCCTCCATTGAATTGGGAGATTGACAGCAGTATTTCCCATGGGATTGAGTCTGGTTCACTGAGTCTGGTTCACATAAATCTACTAAGTCCCAGAAGAGTACATGCCCTTAATGGTTAGGCCATACTACCTCACTTGGCTCAGGGATGAACCCCTGCTGGGTCAATCAAAATTCTTCTCTGGGATTTTTCTTCCGCAGCTAGCAGGAAACATTTGCATTCCTGAAAGAAAGGTCCATCATCTTTGACAGAGATGATGCCCGAGTGTTTTAGGAAAGAATGAAGAGGGTAAAGCAGAGCTAAGTTAATTTTTTGACAGGGACTAGCAGGACGCAGTGACAACTTCACTTAAACCCTTGGTCCAGTTCCCTGTTATGCCCTTCCCACCCAGTCATGTGAGCCCAAGTCTTCCCCACCTCCTTCCGTTTCTCTTTGTGTTCCCTCCTCCTTCCCCAGCTCCTCCTCTTCCTCCTCCTCCTTCTTTTGCTTAAGTTGGTTTCAGTTTTAATTGTTTCTTTCACTTTAGATCACAAGATTAATACATGGTAATTTACACTCCAACCATCATGAGAGTTCCAATTTTTCTGACTCTGGAAAATATAGTTATGTGAATTAGAAGAAAAAAGAACAGCTTTGGGAGAAAGGCAAGAAAAATGCTTTATGCATAACTTGACATAACTGGTCTCAATTGCTAGTAGGATTTTTAAAACTAAAAGTAGAGACACTAGGTAGAAAATTAATTCCATAGAAAAACATCTGCACAAATAGAAAAAAAGCGGAGTTGAGGAATGGATGAATTAGTCTTATTTCACCTGCTGATTTTTTATTTTCTATATAGCACAGGAAAGAAAAAGAAGCTTTGAAAGAAGGAAATTTGGTAAGCAGCTTTTCAAAAACCCTTATTTCAGTGGCTGAACTTGCTAGAAATTCAAATAACCACACGACCTTTCTCTGTGTTCTGGAAGAACACTGCCATAGTCCCTCCGGGCAGAGGCTTTTGATTGTAGTTCCTGGATCAAAAGCATTCACAAAGAGAGCTCCCGGTTGTAAGTAGTGCTTTTACTAAAGCACATCGATCTGAACCAATAATGGATTTTCACTAAATAGGATCTTTTGCTTTCTGAATATTCAGAACTAGTTTTAAAAAAAAAAAACAATAAAAACTCCTTTTTTGTTGCATGTGAGTCGCTTTTGTATATATTTCTGAGAAAAATAAACATCCTCATTTTTTCAACAGTGAAATTTAAAATGACATAGGATGATATTTTTATATGTTTCTAATTTTCTAGTTTAACGAAGTTTGGGGTCTAATGTGGTATGTTTGCTTGCTTAATATACTTTCTAGAAGGTTTTTATCTGTAAAAGAAGGGAGATAAAATTTTAAAATTTTGTCATGGAAAGAAGAAATAAAGACAGGCTGCTGAACCATTGAAGGGCTTTAAAAAGTATGTTTCTTGGGGGAGGGGGATTATGCTACTCCGAGTGTAAAACGAATTAAAGTCCAAGAAGAGAGCATTGGATTAAGGCAGTGGTTCTCAAACTTTTTGAAGTCGAGGTGCATTTAAAATCCTACAAATAATTGTAGGCACATTATATACAAATTTCTGAGAAATATGTTATAATAATTAAGTCAAGTATTAAAAAATATATAAAGTCCAAGCATGCTTTTATGGTAGTTAAACAAAATAAATACAACAAAATTAAATTTATTCCAACATTAAAAAACATTTTTATGTTATATTTATTGAGTTATGCTTTTTAGAATTTGTAAAAAAGAGGGGTTAAAAAAATTTTAAAAACCAATGTTATCTTTTTATATATATAGATACATTCTTAGTAAGATTTAGTAAATTTGGCAGGTCCTGGCACAAATGTGTTAAGTTTTTTCATCTTGTGTTTATGAGAAACATTAGCCTGATGTGTCCTAGAGATTTCTTCAGTGTTTGGGCATATATTTGAAAGGCAAACTCTCATTTCCTCATCAATACATTGAAGAATTCCTCTTTTTTTACTCTTAATTGTGTTGAATGCAGAAAACCCCCACCATACATATCATCTTAACTTTACACCAAACAAAGAATAAAAGAAACTTGCCTCTAGTCTTTCCCGGGAACATGGGGGGGTAGTGTAAACAATCCAGCACCACAGCTTAACAGTCTTTTGCAACCTAATCAGGCAAGTGAGGTGGGGGGTTGGGCAGACTGTCAGTTTACAGTCAATTCCCCACACCTCTGTTCCCCAAAAATCTAAACTCCAAAAACCCAGTTGGTTTTTTGGTTCCCAACAGGCACATATTTCTCTGGAATACCACAGGGCACACCTGGAAATCTTCTAGGGTGCACCAGTGCGCTCTGGCGCACACTTTGAGAACCACTGGATTAAGGATTTAGAAGGTCGTTGGTGACTTTCGGGAATGTATGAAAAGGATACGAGGAGGCGTTAGCTGGCACTGTCTTTGCCTTTATACTTATCACTGTCTTTTTTCTCCAGCCTGGTCCTGAAAGAGAATATGAAGAAAAGTCTAAGGCTCTGGAGACTTAGCCCACCAAGAGGGACTCTATCCTGCAGCCAAGCCTTGAATCTGGTTTAGATAATGGAGCTTTTGAATAAATAAAGACAGATGTCTTTCTTTTTCTTTTCTTCCTTCTTTCTTTATTCCCATGCTTCTTTCTTAAATCTTTGTGGGTTTGTTTTTTTTTTAAGGATTAAGACATTTTAAAAATTTCCCTCATATCCAGAACACTCTGATGGGGAGAGGTGCTGACCAGAGAATACCTAGACTATAATATAGATAAAAAGAACAATGTTTCCCTAGACTTCAGTCAAAGAACAAGTTCTTTCTAGCACTGACTCTGGATCACCATCTTGAAGAGTCTAATTAGTTTGCTTCTCTGACCTTGATTGCTGCCTTCAAAAGAGGCTTTAAAGCCTGTTGTCTCCTAAACTTGCCAAGCCCTGCTTCCAAGGACTAGTCAGCAATCTTGCCCTGCCCAGACCTTGTGCTGTCTGACCACACTGCTTAGCTAACCCCATTTGTCACACCCTACTGTTTATGCCTCCTGGAAAAGGCTCAGCTAAGAGCTAGCTCCTAACACACATGGAAAGATGTTAAAGATTCGTAATGAAGACCAAGAAATAAGGAATCAAAGGTGGAGGGTTTGGAGTTGGAAATAGAGACCTTTGGCTAAAAGGGGTTGAGCTAGAGTAGGGGTCCCCAAACTTTTTACATAGGGGGCCAGTTCACTGTCCCTCAGACCATTGGAGGGCCGGACTATAAAAAAAACTATGAACAAATCCCTATGCACACTGCACATATCTTATTTTAAAGTAAAAAAACAAAACGGGAACAAATACAATATTTAAAATAAAGAACAAGTAAATTTAAATCAACAAACTGACCAGTATTTCAATGGGAACTATGCTCCTTTCACCACCAATGAAAGAGGTGCCCCTTCCGGAAGTGCAGCGGGGGCTGGATAAATGGCCTCAGGGGGCCACATGCGTCTGCGAGCTGCAGTTTGGGGACCCTTGAGCTAGATAGAGTAAGAAAGGGTTAATTTGATAGGTCTATGCTTTCTGCAAAGTAGGATAGAAATCCTTTTCAAAGGATGGATTTTACAGTATGTAAATTTGTTTCAGTAAAACTTTTTTTAAAGGAGCAAATAAATGTAAGGAGATGGAATAAAATTAGAAAAGTATTGAATTTAAAAGTTACATTTATATTAGCATGGCAGTTTCTGGGTACAGGTCTCCTTAATGAGGTTTCTATATTGAGTGATTTCAATTGTCTAAATGTTTCTCTCTTCCTTTCTCATTGAAATATGAGACTGCTCCAAAGGTTTCCACAGAACCTGTTCAACTCTCTAGTGGTCATTCCAGGGAAGAAACAAATGGAGCATCAACAAATGTTTCCAAGTCAACAAATGCCAACATGATGTGTATACTAAATATTCTAATGTATAAATAATACATAAGATAATTAGGCCAGATATATATAGATATATAGACTATGCAACCAGCAGTGACTTAAATAATTTTTTTATTTTTTTAACCAGGGAAGAAAGTCTTCCTAGGAAGGCACCAAGCAAAGTCCCTATTATGTCCCAGTGGCCAAAATATGGGTCACATTGCAAACCCCTAGCTTCCTGGGAGGCTAGAAAAATGAAAAACTGGCTTTATAAAGCCGGAGAGAAAAAAGTACCAGAAAAGAGGGGACTGGGAATTTTGTAACTGTTTGCCTCATAGTTTGCTGGGGAAAACAATAATAAAACCAAAAAACATTTGCTTGAGGAACTTCTGATATGAGCAGATTTCATGTAAACTAAAGTAAGCCTTAAAACTGAGGACTAAAATTTTAAAGAAAAAAAAAAGGCACATTTGAATAGGAGACAGAACTTCAAAAACCAAAAGGAGCATATGAAAATAAATCTGATTAAGATAGCTTTGTGTTTTGAATTCCTGAGTTGGGAAAACTAATTTCTTGTAGTTGCAGCTATTCCTGGAATTTGCCTATATCTCCTCCAGAGTAGATGTCCAAAGGTTAAGAGCCCGGATGTTTCTATTTTCTATCTCAAACAAGTTAGGTGAGAGTGTTTCTAACAACCATTCCTAATAATGGTATTTATTTTTCTTTCCATCATAATTTTGAATTGGGTCATATTTATCATCTCTGTACCTCTCCAAGGGGTTTTAAGTAAAACACTACAGATCCTAAATGTGACACTAGAAGAAGAAGAAAAGTTCTGTTATATGGAGACATTCAAAATAGTTCTTAGACCTTGGATCCCTGTAAAAGTAAGAAACTTAGAAAAACAAAACAACTGTCTTCATTCAGACTGTGACCAAGTGGTGTTGTGAAGGTATACTTCTAATTAGTAACTTCTAATCTTAAAAAATATCTTCTATATGTTTTCTTTTTGTTATACAAAATGATAAAAGGAACCACACTGGTTTATTTTTCAATATCATTAATAAATGGATATATTGTTCATATTTTCTAGCTTTAATAATTTTGACAACGTTGACCCTTGGGGTTTTACTTTTAAGGATGGAAACTAGACTGATTACAAAGAGCACTTTATGCACTATTATGAGAGTCTATAGTACAGAAAAAAGAAGTTATTAGATACGATCAAAATTTAGGCTTCAATTTCTATGTCCTTTCCCCTGTATCATGGCTGACTTCCTCTAAGGATAAATAGAAAAATTATCAAATTCTGCTTATAATTAAAAATGTTCTTCCAATAGATAGTACACAAAAGACATTAAAGAAGAAAGCAGTTTCACAATTAAAAATCTATGGGGACCCGCCTGACCAAGCGGTGGCGCAGTGGATAGAGCCTCAGACTGGGATGTGGAGGACCCAGGTTCGAGACCCTGAGGCCGCCAGCTTGAGCGCGGGCTCATCTGGTTTGAGCAAGGCTCACCAGCTTGAGCCCAGGGTCGCTGGCTCAAACAAGGGGTCACTCGGTCTGCTGTAGCCCCCTGGTCAAGGCACATATGAGAAATCAATCAATGAACAACTAAGGTGCCGCAACGAAGAATTGATGTTTCTTATCTCTCTCCCTTCCTGTCTGTCTGTCCCTATCTGTCCCTTTCTCTGACTCTCTCTCTCTCTCTGCCACACACACACAAAATATTTATCTATGAGGACCCACTTGGAAGCCCAGGGTTGGAATGAAGATTATTTTAAGTAGAAGACATTTTTTTTTTTTTTTGTATTTTTCTAAAGTTAGAAGTAGGGAGGCAGTCTGACAAACTCCCGCATGTGCCTGACCGGGAACCACACGGCATGCCCACCGGGGGCGATGCTCTGCCCATCTGGGGCATTGTTCCACTGCAACCAGAGCCATTCTAGTACCTGAGGTGGAGGCCATGGATCCCATGGAGCTGTCCTCAGTGCCGGGGCCAACTTTGCTCCAACAGAGCCTTGGCTGCGGGAGGGGAAAAGAGAGACAGAGAGGAAGGAAAAGGGGAAGGGTGGAGAAGCAGATGGGCGCTTCTTCTGTGTGTCCTGCCCGGGAATAGAACCTGGGACTTCCACACACTGGAAGTTGGCTGTATCGCTGAGCCAACCAGCCAGGGCCCAAGACATTTTAGATTCAACAGATGCAGAAAGAAGCCACCTTGGAGTTTCCTTATTAAAAGCAGAAACTTTTGGGAAATGCAGTTTCCATAAATTCCCACTTCTGGCAGTTTTTACTCTCAGGAAAGAAGCCAAGAGTAAAACTACCACAAATCCCCTCTCAGGAGTGTTTTATAGCCTTGAAGAAGAAAGAAAAACATTAGTGCAAACTTTTTATCTCAACTTTGTTCTACTACACCCATTTGTCTGTCTTTTTTTTTTTTTTTTTCTGAAGCTGGAAACAGGGAGAGACAATCAGACAGACTCCCGCATGTGCCCAACCGGGATCCACCCAGCACGCCCACCAGGGGCGATGCTCTGCCCACCAGGGGGCGATGCTCTGCCCATCCTGGGCGTCGCCATGTTGCGACCAGAGCCACTCTAGCGCCTGGGGCAGAGGCCACAGAGCCATCCCCAGCGCCCGGGCCATCTTTGCTCCAATGGAGCCTTGGCTGCGGGAGGGGAAGAGAGAGACAGAGAGGGAAAGTGCGGCGGAGGGGTGGAGAAGCAAATGGGCACTTCTCCTGTGTGCCCTGGCCGGGAATCGAACCAGGGTCCTCCGCACGCTAGGCCGACGCCATTTGTCTTTCTTAAAGAAACTTATTTATTCTTCCCATGGAAGACTTTTCTCCTCTCTCCTTTTCCCTTGCCAATTTAGGTATATAAGCTTCTAACTTCAACTGTTTAATGAGCCAGCCACTTCTTCTGTTAGTTCCCTTATGCATACAAATAAACCATTTTTCTTCCCTTAACTTGTTTTTCTCGATTTAATTTGCAGGCCTCCAATTACTATAGATACAGGGTAGAGGAAAAGTTGTTTTCCTTCCCACATGTCTGCTAGTTTTCACAAGTGTGACTATTGGCATTTTGGTGGATGGGGGTGGGGGGGCAGGGTGGTCAGTTATTCACTGCATTGTACTATCCCATAATTTTAGGACAGTAAGTGTCCTTGACGCCTGCCAGTAGTGCTCACATGCCCCACTCCCTCCACAGCCATTTAACAATGTGTTAATCAAAAATACCCTACATTTATCCCAAGTAGGGTTGCCAGATCAAATACAGAAAGCCCAGTTCAATTTAGATTTCAGATTATTTAAGAATAATTTTTGTGTAAGTATGTTCCAAATGTTACATGGGACATATACCAAAAAATTACTGGTTGTCTGAAATTCAAACTAAACTGGGTTTTCTATGTTTTTTTTAAATAGACTTTATAGTTTTAGAGCAAATATGAGGTACCTAGCAAAATTGAAAGTACAGAGATTTCCTACCGTTCCCCATCTCTACACAGCCTCCTCCATTATCAATATCTTCTAGAAAGATACATTTCTGGCAACTGATTTACATTGATGCATCATTATCATCCCAAAACCATAGTTTACTCTTCATGTTGTACATTTTATGGGTCTGCAAAAATGTGTGATGACAAGTATCAACTATTACAGTATTGTATAGACTAGTTCCATTGCCCTAAAAATCCTCTCCACCTGACCTGTGGTGGCGCAGTGGATAAAGCGTCGACCTGGAAATGCTGAGGTTGCCGGTTCGAAACCCTGGGCTTGCCTGGTCAAGGCATATATGGGAGTTGATGCTTCCAGCTCCTCCCCACCTTCTCTCTCTGTCTGTCTCTCTCTCTCCTCTCTCTCTCCCTCTCTGTCTCTCTCTCTCCCTTTCTCTCTCCTCTCTAAAATGAATAAATAAATTTAAAAAAATCCTCTCTGCTCCAACATTTTGTATTTTTGTATGCTAAATCTGCCAACGCTCTCCCAAAAGCTCCCTAAAAAGGTGATACCACCCCTCATGAGAAACTCCTCTCAGAAAGTGTTGCCAATTTGCTGAACATTCTAGAGTTCAAAATACTGCAGCCATTCATTTATTCATTTAGCAAATATTGATTGACAATACTTAAAGTGCTAGTAGGTATCTTAAGCTTCACTAGATGTTGTAAAACACAAAACTAAATAAGACATAATCCCTAATCTTCAGGTACTGTTGAATGCTGGCTCCCCCAAATCACCTAATCCTGTTAGTAAGACAAAGCTAAATCAATTGTTCAGTGCAGTAAAAGAGGAGACCAGGACAATGGTCTTATAGTAAGACTGACAACATTTGCAGGGATAGTAGATATGCTTTTAGGGTAGTCCATGAAATTAAAATGCTCTGGAGACAGAAGATTCTTGATTTTAGGGGGAGCCTGATTAGGAATGTTCAGCAAATGAAAAACTTTGTTCTGTTTTGTAAGCAGGTAGCTATTATAAAAAAGAACTCATAGAAAACACTAAAGGAAATATTCTGGCCTTCATCTGAGATCCTAGTCTTCACAATACCTCAAAAGAAATAAAACGTCTCAGAAGAGATTAGAGAATCCATTAGAGAATGCCAGCATTCAGCAGAGATTAGAAGCTAGTCAGATGAGGGAGGCCTGCCCGTTAGAGAATGCAGTTAGAGGTGAGGACCCTGACAGAAGCAGCCAGTGGGGAATGCGTAGAGAGGCAGCACCTGGAGGAATGGTCAGTTCTTCAACAGGATGGAGGGGAGTCATGGATACGGAACAGTTTCTTAGAGAAAGCCACCTCTCAGGTCAGTGTTTGGAAGATGAGGGTGAACAGGGAAAAGGGAGTGCTTTCCAGGCAAAGTGAGCAGCCCAAGCCAAGGCGATGAAAGAGCTTGGCCAGTCCAGGGACTTGCAAACATTTGGGGTTGTTAGAGCAGTTAGGTGACAGATAAGGGATGATACATTTATTTTGGAAGATGTGTGTGCCTTGACCCTTGCCTCAAATAAAGAAATTGAGGGGAAAGGTAATTTGATTAAAGTATAATTCTTAATTCATTGAGTGTTTTACCCGAAAAGCTTCTATTTTTACTGTTATAAATGTCTTGTTCTGGATGGTCTTACTTTTTCTTTTTAACGGCCCCAAGGCTTGACTTTCAGAAAAGACTTATGTCACATGTTCAGCTCTGCTAATACACTTTGTCCCACAATAATCCAGCTGCTACAAATTTTTGAAATCTCATTCTGGATAAGCGTAAATTTGTACAAAACTTTTAACCAGATGTTATTAATTTGGTAAAGCAGTCATGTTCTGATATTCAAGTGCACAAAGCAATTTATAGACATGGACTATATTCTTATACCTGAATAACAAATATACATCTGTCTATGTGTCCATGTATATGCATATATCTAATTATGTGTACTCACAGTATCATTTCTACTTTTACAGCATCCAGTTATAACCTAAATCCATGCTGTCACCTAATGGTTTCCTAATTATTATTGTTAAGCAGCATTGTTGTTAGTAAACTATGTACATGGGGAAAAATATTACAGTAAACTAGTTGAAGCACAAATCAGTGTTCTTACCCAGTAGTTTTTTATTTAAAACATAAGCAAAGGAGACGCTAATGACAGACACAGACACATGTCATATCCTGTTTCCTTTTCTTTTTTTGGGTGTGACCTCATCTTTGGAGAGTTAAGTTAATATTCACAGCTCTTTGTTCATGGCACATTGCCATCATTTATGTAACCTTTCCCCCAACCCCTTATTTTTAAATATCTTAGGTAAGTTGAATATATTATACGTATATTCCCATCCCACAGAGTTTAGATGGAAATGAAGTTCTAGGAGTCAGAGAGATCAGGGTTTGGAGCCTAAGTTTTTGCCACTTAATGAGTATGCAGTGAGTAAATGATTAAGCCTCTCTGAAACTCTATCTTCTCATCTGTAAAGTGGGAATAATAATAATACCTGCCTCATAGGGTTGTTATGAATATTGGATTATGCACTTAGAGTGCTTAGCACAATGTCTGGTACAGAATAAGTGCTCAATACCATTTTTTGCTGCTATTATACACCATCAATGGCATACAAACTTATGGGCAAAGAGCAATTCAAGTTTAGAAAATCTACTACCAATAGGCTCTGTAACTTTAAGTGAGTCACTTTGCCAAACTGTTACTGTAGACTAAGAAATAGAAATGACATTGTGGTTGTAAACAAGATTGTGAAACACTATATAAATGTTAATATATGTCACTCATTAAAATCTGTAGTTATGTCTATAATCCTGAAGAAGACAAATATAATTAATATTTTGTATTAATAATGTGCCTTCCACTTAGGAATTAATAAGACAATTCAAGGCCCTGGCCGGTTGGCTCAGTGGTAGAGCGTTGGCCTGGCGTGCGGAAGTCCCGGGTTCGATTCCCGGCCAGGGCACACAGGAGAGGCGCCCATCTGCTTCTCCACCCCTCCCCCTCTCCTTCCGCTCTGTCTCTCTCTTCCCCTCCCGCAGCCAAGGCTCCATTGGAGCAAAGATGGCCCGGGCGCTGGGGATGGCTCCTTGGCCTCTGCCCCAGGCGCTAGAGTGGCTCTGGTCGCGACAGAGCTACGCCCCGGAGGGGCAGAGCATAGCCCCCTGGTGGGCAGAGTGTCGCCCCCTGGTGGGCGTGCCGGGTGGATCCCGGTCGGGCGCGTGCGGGAGTCTGTCTGACTGTCGCTCCCCGTTTCCAGCTTCAGAAAAATACACACAC
Organism: Saccopteryx leptura; assembly: GCF_036850995.1. Classification (NCBI taxonomy): domain Eukaryota; kingdom Metazoa; phylum Chordata; class Mammalia; order Chiroptera; family Emballonuridae; genus Saccopteryx; species Saccopteryx leptura. The sequence continues at coordinate 177,121,079 of NC_089506.1, read as the reverse complement.
ACAAAAAAAGACAATTCAAAGAAGTACAAGCATAGAGCATTGAACCTACCCAAGTTTAAAGGTTCAGTAAGACAAGAGGAAACAGATATTCTACAATTGATAGGAAATTAGAAAAATTGATCTCTGGAGCACTGTATGATTATTTTTTTTAGTTAATTCATTTTTTTTATTTTTAAATAATTTTTAAAATTAATTTTTGCTGAGGTCACCGGTTCAAAACCCTGGGCTTGCCTGGTCAAGGCACATATGGGAGTTGATGCTTCCTGCTCCTCCCCCCTTTCTCTTTCTCTCTCTCACTCTAACTCTCTCTCCTCTCTAAAATGAATGAATAAATAAATAAATAAATAAAATTAAAAAAATAAATGCAGGAAAAAAAATTAATTTTAATGGGTGACATTAATAAAACAGGGTACATATGTTCAGAAAAGACATCTTCAGGTTATTTTGACATTTAATTATCTTGCATACTCATCACCCAAAGTCAAATTATCTTCCCTCACCTTCTATCTGGTTTTCTTTGTGCCCTTCCCCTCCCCCCTCTACCTCCCTCTCCTCCCTCCCCCCTGTATGATTATTTTTAAACAGTAAATAGTAAGCCCTTGGTGAACCTTACCAACTAACTGCTCCATTAGAAGGTGGCACTAATGACCAAATCTTCAGTGGGAGTTGATATTGTGGGTCTTAGGCAACTTGAATAACTGTGGCCATTCCTCTCCTCTTCCCTGCCTAATTCTCACATAAAATTTAGCTCCTGAAAGGGTTACCAGCAAAGGAGAAAATGGTATGCTGTGAAAGCAATGGAATTCCTGGGTCCTCTAAGTCAGTGGTCCCCAACCCCCAGGCTGCAGACTGGTACCGGTCCGTGGACCATTTGGTACCAGTCTGCAGAGAAAGAATAAATAATTTCCATTATTTCTGTTTTATTTATATTTAAGTCTGAACAATGTTTTATTTTTTAAAAATGACCAGATTCCCTCTGTTATATCCGTCTAAGACTCACTCTTGACACTTGTCTCGGTCACATGATACATTTATCTGTCCCACCCTAAAGGCCGGTCCGTGAAAATATTTTCTGAGATTAAACCAATCCGTGGCCCAAAAAAGATTGGGACCACTGACATAAATAACACCAGTTCTGTTCTACTTGTTGCTAAGATTCCCAGTTAGTGCAGCACAGAGGATAAGTGCATGGGCTTTCATGTCAGTCGTGGCACTTGCTGCACGTCCTTGCCTTGGTTTCCTTGTCTGTAAAATGGCTGAAAATGATGCTTTCTTCACACAGCTCTTGTGAGCTTTAGATGAGATAGTGAAAGTAGAGTGACTAGCATTGTTTCTGACAAACAGAACATTATGTTATTAATAATAAATGTTAGTGGGTGTTATTGCTATTTTGTATAAAATAATAAGGTAAATAAGCCCTTCTGATATTCCTACTTTTATCTGTAATGATCACAATTCAAATGTAGTCAGAACTGGTGCTTCTCAATATAGAATTAGATATATATCTATAATTCTAGAACACTCTTGTGCCTGGACCATAGTGTAAATACTTGCATACTGTTAGATGCATGGATCTGTGAGTACTGAGTGTTTTGTTTTGTTTTCTCCTGTGAATCTCAATCTCAGTCTCTAAGATTTTTTGCTATGTTTTACCTTACTGTTTCACCTTACTGTTTCAGGTCAGTTTAGCTGGGGAAGCTTGTTTATGTCCTCACCAGGTCTTGCTGTATCTAATCTAGTCTTGATGGAAATCTGTTCAAAGTAGCTAAAAGAAGTCATGGCCAGTTGGCATTAGCTAAAAAAATATGAAGAGTTTGGGAAATATTTTTAAAGCACAACAGGAAAATAATAGGACATTATTTTGTTGGATTTATATGGCTGGCATGTATTGGAGTTTGGCTTATCTTAACTAGGGCAAGTTCTGGTAAAATTCCTTTTTTAAAGATTTTATTGATTGATTTTAGAGTAAGGATAGAGAGAAAGGTAAGGGGAGGAGCAGGAAGCATCAAATTATAGTAGTTGCTTCCCCAATGTGCCTGTGGGCGAGCGCAGGGCTTTGAACCAGGCCCCCAGGGTTCCAGGCGGATGCTCCATCCACTGCATTACCACAAGTCAGGCTGCTCCGGTAAAATTTTAGTTGGCACTTTCCATCATCCAATTTGCTCTACTCAAAGCTCATTATTGTCTTAATGAATTAAAATTAATTTGAATATTAGCCTAAACTAAGTGTAATGAAGAAGGTAACCTTTAGCTCCCCTCTTGCTGAAGTGCATTCCAAAGCTAAATAGTAGTTGTACATTATGAGTTGCTCTCTGGTATTCAAAGTACTGCCTTGGAGCATTTAAACAGATGAACAGTTTTTAAACTTTCTAATGTAAAAAATAACAGAAGAGTAAAAAAATGCCTTTAATCCCAAGAAGAAGCAGAAATGTGTTTACCCATTAATATAATTTACAATAGGTTGTTTATTAAATTCTGTTTACTTTTCCACAGCCCTTAGTCCAAACTTTATCTTCATTTGCCGTGGATGAAGAATGTTGCTGTGGCCTGACCAGGCAGTGGCACAGTGGATAGAGCATCAGCCTGGGACACAGAGGACCCACATTGCCAGCTTGAGCACAGGCTCATCGGCTTGAGAGTGGGCTCACCAACTTGAGCACATGGTCCTTCGCTTGATCGTGGGATCATAGACTGACCGGATGGTCACTGGCTTGAGCCCAAAGGTTGCTGGCTTGAGCCCAAGGTCTCTGGCTTGAGCAAGGGGTCACTGGCTTAGCTGGAGCCCCCAGTCAAGATTGATGCTTCTCATCTCCCTTTCTGTCTGTCTATCTCTCGCTCTCTAGCTCTTACTTAAGAAAGAAAGAAGGAAAGAAAGAAAGAAAGAAAGAAAGAAAGAAAGAAAGAAAGAAAGAAAGAAAAGAGGAAGGAAGGAAGGAAAGAAGGAAAGAAAGAAAGAAAGAAAGAAAGAAAGAAAGAAAGAAAGAAAGAAAGAAAGAAAGAGAGAGAAAGAAAGAAAAAGAAAGAAAGAAAAAAGAAAAAGAAAGAAAGAAAAAGTTGCTGTATCAACACGGGGACTTGTGGCATTTGAATGTGGTTAACTCTGAATACACCAGAATCTTCACTTTTGTGTATGTTTGTAGCTCTTTGTTTATGGTGTTTATCATTTATTAACTGTGGGTCAATAATTTGGTTATTTTTTATTTTTATTTTTTGTATTTTTCTGAAGTGAGAAGCAGGGAGGTAGAGAGACAGACTCCCACATGTGCCCAACTAGGATCCACTGGGCATGCCAAGTAGGGGGTGATGCCATGACTATCTGGGGCTTGCTCTGTTGCAACCAGATCCAAGAGGCAGAGGCCACGGGGCCATCCTCAGCGCCTGAGCCAACTTTGCTCCAATGGAGCCTTGGCTGCAGCAGGGGAAGAGAGGGATAGAAAGAAAGGGGATGGGGAAGGGTGGAGAAGCAGATGGGCACTTCTTTTGAGTGCCCTAGCCAGGAATCGAACCCGGGATTTCCACACACTGGACTGATGCTCTACCACTGAGCCAAGCGACCAGGGCCTATTTCGTTATTTTTGTACCTGTTCATAAGATAGCTCATGGAACTCTCATTGCTTAGGATAATGTTGGAAGGAAGGAAGGAAGGAAGGAAGGAAGGAAGGAAGGAAGGAAGGAAGGAAAAAAGGAAGGAAGGAAAGAAAGAAGGAAGGAGGAAAGAAGGAAGGGAGGGAGGGAGGGAAGGTAGGAGGAAGGAAGAAGGAGAAGGAAGGAAGGAAGGAAGGAAGGAAGGAAGGAAGGAAGGAAGGAAGGAAGGAAGGAAGGAAGGAAGGAAAAAAGAAATAAGAAAGGAAGGAACAAAGGAAGGAAGGGAGGAAAGGAGGGAGGGAGGAAGGAAGGAAGGAAGGGAGGAAAGGAGGGAGGGAGGAAGGAAGGAAGGAAGGAAGGAAGGAAGGAAGGAAGGAAGGAAGGAAGGAAGGGAGGAAAAAAGAAAGAATAAAGGAAGGAACAAAGGAAGGAAGGGAGGAAAGGAGGGAGGGAGGGAAGAAGGAAGGAAGGAAGGAAGGAAGGAAGGAAGGAAGGAAGGAAGGAAGGAAGGAAGGAAGGAAGGAAGGGAGACTAGTATGGAGCTGGAGTCAGAGAAGTGGGCCTAGGAGAACACTATGGTTATTACGCTCTCTCACCTTCTGTATACCACGCTCTTGGCTGCTCTTTGATGTCTCTGTCCAATTTCTTGACAATACTAGCTTTAAAGAGAAGTAAATCCAAGAAATCTTCTTTGTTGACATGAATGGGTTCAGTAATTTTAAACTCCATTAATAGTAATAATATAACAAATGGAAATATTTTTACTGTAGGATTTAAATAGTCCTCACTGTATAATTCACAGGTCTATCATATATGGTCCATCCTCCTTTTCTAAAGTTCAGTGTTTTTGCTCTGTCAGCCTGGCATCAATAAAAGCTTCTGAGACATCAAATGTAAAAGAAAGTTAACATTGCTTTCCCTCTGTACTCTATCCTGTTATGTACAGGACCTAAAAGTGTTATTTTTGGAGTGATACAAATATTGCTCTAAAGGGCATTTTAAAATAATGTGTGAAGACTCCAAATAAAATAAAATTGTTGAAATGGCTTTTGGGAGTACTGTTTTTTTTACTCTAACTGGCTTTTGACTGCATGCATATTTTTTCTGATTCCAGAACAGCATAGCTTATTAACCTGAGGGACAAGAAAAGCATTTGACAGGTTTTGACAAAAAAAATTAAAAGATTGTATTGGCCCTGGACGGTTGGTTCAGTGGCAAAACATCGGCCCAGTGTGTAGAAATTCCTGGGTTCAATTCTCGGTGAGGGCCCTCAAGAGAAGTGACCATCTGCTTTTCAACCCTTCAATTGCTCTCTTTCCCTCCCTCACCCTCTCTCTCTTTCTCTCTCTTTTTTTTTCTCTCTCTCTTTCTCTTCTGCTCCTGCAGCCATGGCTCAAATAAGCAAGTTGGCCCTGGGCCCTGAGGATGTCTCCATGGCCTCACCTCAGGCACTAAAGTAGCTCGGTTGCCGAGCAATGGAGCAGCAGCCCCACATGGACAGATTATCATCCTAGACAAGGGTTGCCAGGTGGATCCTCGTTGGGGAACATGTAGGAGTCTGTCGCTCTGCCTCCCTGCCTCTCAATAATAATAATAATAATAAACTTATTAAAAAAGTGATTATAAGAGAAAAAGGAGAGTGAGGAGAGATAAAAAGGGTAAAGAGGGATAAATGGTGATGGAAATACTTGAGGTTGTGAACACAGATGATGTATTATAAAAAAAAAAGTAAATGTAAAATTTTAAAAAATTAAAAGATTTCTTTTATTTCTGAATCTGTATATTTGGGATCTCCTAAAAAGGTGTAAGAAGTTTATGTATTTATATGCTAATGAACTATTTTTATTAGGAAAATAAAGTTTCCTGAATCAGAAAGAAGCCCTTCACTCCTGAGCTCATTCATCAGTGTGTGTCCTCCACCTCCGTCTCCGTGGGGCTCTGGACCTGGCTCCTGGGCCGAGGCCTCCGCACACTACTGCTCTGGTGCTGACGGGGCTGGGACACAGACAGGTGCACAGGAACAATACTGGACTCCAGAAGATACTGAGACCCATGGAGTAAACAGACTCAGGTGATGTGAGTAGGGAGTGATGCGGTTCTACTGGTTTTCTATTGCTGCCCTAACAAATGACCTCAAACAGGGAGGCCCACACAACAGTGTGTGGCCACAGGTAGTGTGGGTCAGTAACCTCAGGGGGATTCATCGAGCTGACTCTTCCCTGACGGCTCCTGGAGGCCCTATTTCCTGCTCATGGCATATGGCAGAATCCACTCCTTAAGGGACAGCTTCCTTCTGTGGCCCTGCC